>NC_042494.1:4120440-4121462 GCF_005508785.2 Acyrthosiphon pisum
TAATAACCGTAAAAACTATAATATGTTTTAACAATATTTTAATATTATATTATAAGAACATTTTCCTTTCAAGATATTTCCTACAATATATTCAAAATATATTGACTCTTTTTGAGCTTTAAACATTTTAATTTTTAAATATCGTCAATAAATAATTTTCTCTCTCGGTCAAGTTGAACACAGATCCACAATATGTATATTATTTTTAATGGAGGTCTTAAGTTAAAACTTTAACGAAATTCATAAAAATTGAAAAAATTAAAAAGTTTTCGACTGCCCGCCAAAGAAAAGTTAAAAGAAAATCTTACCAGAAAGTCACATTAATTTGTGTTGAAACTTAACTAGATAAATGTATATATAAATATTGTGCTACCTATACTGTATGCTTTCAAATAATCATTGGGGATAAAAAAGATGTTACCCCCTCTCGAATAAGTTATTGGGGCAACACTGAAAACTATATCACGGTCTTTACAAAACATAAACTTTAGGTTATCTACATCGTGGGCTACATCTTATATTCATAATATAACCTCCCTAGTCCCTGCATGCCGAGCAAACAATCTTCTTTCATGAAATTGTTTTCATAGAATAGCCTGGTTGTTACATAGAATATCCCTGCATAGTGTATTACCTTTGCCAACTTGAGGTGATCGATGAACGCAGAGGTGTGACAAAAAATAGTATGCGTGGCTCACGACTGCGGTTCGCTAGTCGCTACACACGTCGACCGCGACTGAAATTTCTCACTTCCAGCCCTTGTCACACAATATACTGTTGTATAAACCTACAAGTAATACCTGAAGTACTTACCTTCAATGACGTTATATACCTATTATTAATTTTTTTATTTTTTATTAATTGACCCGCGGCCACTTATAGGCCATATTGGATGGTTTCTACTGTGGGGGAGGGTACTGTGAGTTTTAAACGCGTGTGTTTTTGGTTTTGGCAGATTTTTTAGCGGGAACTCGTAGCCTGTAGGTATCTGCCATGCCCGACTGTGGGATGGCGGCACTTTT
>NC_042494.1:4121562-4122908 GCF_005508785.2 Acyrthosiphon pisum
TTTAAAACAAAAATTATATTTTGTATTGGTGGTTTAAGGCGTAATTACAAACAGGAAGATATAATATCTGATACAGAGTAATAATAATAATTATTATTTTTACTGATTTTAATGAACATGCAAGAAAAAAGTATCTAGATACATACAAAATATTCTGATATTAGATTCATCTATGTTTAACTCTAAAATAATGCAATAGGTACAAGATACATTTAACATTTTCTTAAATATACTAGTTACCGGATACTTAGATTTTAAATTTTACTTTAAATTGTATGTTTAAATAAAATAGAATATAGGCACTAGTTACTTGATCTAAGATACAAGGTACATTTTTCAAAATAATTATTTTAGAATTAAGTAATTCAAATTTCTAAAATATAAAATTGGTTTATCACTTTTCATAAATAGGTACGTATTTGTATTGTGCATTTAGTCTAGAAATCTACTCAATAACTCCAATAAAAAAAGAAATACATTTAAGATGATCCATAAGACGTATTTAATTAGTTAAGACAATTTTTGTTCAAAAAACGGTATAATAATATGTCACGTTTCTATAATTAGTGTTTATTAAATGAAAACATAATAACAAGAATCATTTAATGAAAGATCGTTATTTTATTGACAATTTTTGTTCAAATAACAGTATAATAATATGTCACGTTTCCACAATTAGTGTTTTTTAAATGAAAACATAATAACAAGAATTATTTAATGAAAGATCGTTATTTTACATAAAAATATAATATATACATCAAAATTTGATTTTCAAATGCTCATAAAAAAACACACACACCATTGTATAACGGGTATAATCATCGCTCCGTTCTAAATTCAAATTTCGATAGAGTTATTTCATGTTTTCATGGGGTATGAAACATTGCAGGCTACTATGTCATTGGTTCATAAGAAACGATTATAATAAAATTACTAATAATTATGTTATGTAACTTTGATAATGTTTTTTGGATTAAATACAGTGCCAAGAAGTGTTATAAGTTAATGCAGTTTGATCAATAGTCACTGTACAATAACCTTACACAACTTGGATCACTGTCAGCTGCCGATGATGTACAGATATTACATAGGTAATACATATATATAAATATATTATTGTATTATAAAGAAGTTGATAGAATAACATACTTGTTATATATTTAAATATTAGTATTTAAATACTTTTTCTGTATTTCACTATTTCTTTATTTACTTTTGAACAGAAGTATTTCAAATATATTTCAAATACTTATTATTATATTTTGTATTTAAAAAATATTAAAATACAAAATCCTTTCGAACAAGATTTTTAGTTGGTTTTTCGATTATGAAGAAATTGCTTATCG
>NC_042494.1:4123008-4123888 GCF_005508785.2 Acyrthosiphon pisum
GTGGTTGTAAAATGTAAATGTGTAATCTAGGGCTGTATGTGGATAATATTTCTAAACTTAAATTACTGCAATTATTGTACTTATGTTTTATACATTAATAATTATTGTAAATAGATAATTCAGACTTTTTTTTAAATCATAAATATTTCATTAGTGAGGGGAGGCCTTAAAAAATACGGCCTTTGACGTATTCACACTTGTGACCAATAACCAGCAACCAGCCTGAAGATAACAACAGTACCTAGGTTAGGTGAAGTGGTAACGTTAGGTCTAGTGAATATATAACAACAGTATTGGTGTGCTGATATAGTGAAGTACAGAATTGCTATTATAGTCTTTATCGACACACCAAGATTGCTGTTATATATTCTCCTAACCTATTGTTGTTTTATCCAGGCCGGTTGTTGGTAGTTTGTCTCAAGTTGGTTTTAACGTTTGGTTACTGAAAAAAAATGTTAATATTAATATTTCAAAAAAAAAACAACGTCTATTGTTGATTAATATTATTATTATATAGGTTAAGCCCAAAAGTCTGACTGTGAAATGCATTGCCAAGCATTGTTTTTCAATGTTTTCATGGGGTATGAAACATTGCAGGCTACTTGATCTTGCGGAAGCATCTATGTCATTGGTTCATAAGAAACGATTATAATAATATTACTAATAATTATGTTATGTAACTTTGATAATGTTTTTTGGATTAAATACAGTGCCAAGAAGTATTATGAGTTAATGCAGTTTGATCAAAAGTCACTGTACAATAACCTTACACCACTTGGATCACTGGCCGCTGCCGATGATGTACGGATATTACATAATACATAAAATATTATTGTATTATAAAGAAGTTGATAGAATATATACTATAGTATCACCTATA
>NC_042494.1:4126611-4128954 GCF_005508785.2 Acyrthosiphon pisum
TTTGGAAATTTATAAAATTTAGAATGTAGAATGTAGATTTTTAGTATATACATTTAATCCATAAGTATAATCATGATAAAGTAAATTTCTTTATCATGTTATAATCATCATATTAAAATTGTCAGTACGTACATAATCACATTTTTATTTCATTGTATTTTTCCGTATCTAAACATATTAGTTTTGATTGTAACAAATATTAAAAATGAAAAATGTATGATATTGATATGTTGTAAATTAAATATTGTTCTTTTACATAAAGCTTTTTATATTTAAAGTAAGCAATGGATACATTATTTAGATTTGTTAATAAATAATTCATACATGTTATTACCTATTATCAATATTATTTATTCTAAACCTGAAACTTAGAAATATTGACCACAGATTTTAGCTTTAAATACACCATTAAGGGCCAGTTGTACCGTCTATACGGTTAAACTTCGATTAAGCTTAATCAGCTGATAATAGATATTTAATCGGGCAAATTCTGCCGATTTGGTTAACTTTAATCATAGATGGTACAACTGGCCTTAAAAAGTGCTTCTAAAACTTGAAAAATTACTTGATTAGCTAAAAATTTAAAATGTTTCATTTTTAAGTTAAAATCGTTTAAATTATTTGTGGTAAATAAAATATTGGTCTAGTATATTGCAAAAGGTTTTGTAAATGTTGGTCCTCACAATACTGTGTGAGTGTGCTTAATTTTTCGTAAAAAAATACTAATTCTGGTAATATCCCCGAGATGAACGTATTGTTTTAACTTTCCCCGGGTGTTAAAAAGCTAAGATCCGGCCCTGGTTGTATGTTATTAACGATGGTTTAAAACAAAAATTATATTTTGTATTGGTGGTTTAAGGCGTAATTACAAACAGGAAGATATAATATCTGATACAGAGTAATAATAATAATTATTATTTTTACTGATTTTAATGAACATGCAAGAAAAAAAGTATCTAGATACATACAAAATATTCTGATATTAGATTCATCTATGTTTAACTCTAGAATAATGCAATAGGTACAAGATACGTTTAACATTTTCTTAAATATACTAGTTACCGGATACTTAGATTTTAAATTTTACTTTAAATTGTATGTTTAAATAAAATAGAATATAGGCACTAGTTACTTGATCTAAGATACAAGGTACATTTTTCAAAATAATTATTTTAGAATTAAGTAATTCAAATTTCTAAAATATAAAATTGGTATATCACTTTTCATAAATAGGTACGTATTTGTATTGTGCATTAATCTAGAAATCTACTCAATAACTCCAATAAAAAAAGAAATACATTTAAGATGATCCATAAGACGTATTTAATTAGTTAAGACAATTTTTGTTCAAAAAACGGTATAATAATATGTCACGTTTCTACAATTAGTGTTTATTAAATGAAAACATAATAACAAGAATCATTTAATGAAAGATCGTTATTTTATTGACAATTTTTGTTCAAATAACAGTATAATAATATGTCACGTTTCCACAATTAGTGTTTTTTAAATGAAAACATAATAACAAGAATTATTTAATGAAAGATCGTTATTTTACATACAAATATAATATATACATCAAAATTTGATTTTCAAATGCTCATAAAAAAAACACACACACCATTGTACAACGGGTATAATCATCGCTCCGTTCTAAATTCAAATTTCGATAGAGTTATTTCATGTTTTCATGGGGTATGAAACATTGCAGGCTACTATGTCATTGGTTCATAAGAAACGATTATAATAAAATTACTAATAATTATGTTATGTAACTTTGATAATGTTTTTTGGATTAAATACAGTGCCAAGAAGTGTTATAAGTTAATCATAGGCGTGCGCACAGCTGGGTATGCAGGGTATGCCGCTGCATAGTCTGTGGCTTTATGTGAGGGGCCCATATATAATATACCAAAGCATTTTTGATAATATCTTCTATATTATAAAAAAAAATAATAAAAATTTTAGTTTTCACTTTTCTCGCGACCCGAAAAATAATCTCAACTATTAATACACTAAAGCGTAACACGTAGATATTGTTATCTATGTTGCAAGAATAGAATAATTATTATTGTTTTTATAGTTTGTAATCAAAGACCATATTATTATTATAACTGAGTCCGGTATCATGTCAACATCGATGTGTATAATTTAATAAGTGTATTATTACCATCATTGTTATAATATGGTACTGGTTGGATAGATAAGCTTTAAGTTTTGTTATCTGTGATTTTACCGCTGAACGTTACTGATAGACAATAGAACGTTTACCATGAAAAGTTAAACTGTATTCCGACGAGCCGATGTTTTTTGACATAATTCGTTAATCGTTTCGAGTGTTTA
>NC_042494.1:4129004-4130021 GCF_005508785.2 Acyrthosiphon pisum
TTTTTTTTGAAATATTAATATTACCATTTTTTTTTCAGTAACCAAACGTTAAAACCAACTTGAGACAAACTACCAACAACCGGCCTGGATAAAACAACAATAGGTTAGGAGAATATATAACAGCAATCTTGGTGTGTTGATAAAGACTATAATAGCAATTCTGTACTTCACTATATCAGCATACCAATACTGTTGTTATATATTCACTAGACCTAACGTTACCACTTCACCTAACCTAGGTACTGTTGTTATATTCAGTCTGGTTGCTGGTTATTGGTCACAAGTGTGAATACATGATTTTTTCGTGGTGATCCGAGTTCATAGCTGTTATCTAAACAACAAGGATTTCCGTTGTTACCTGTATTATTGATTATTGTTTTGTAGTTATATTGTTTTTTCTACCATTGTTAAAAATGTTAAGTTCAAAATATGTTATTATAGGCAGTTAATATATGTCACGTATAATTTATAGATATTGAGCGGTTGTATGCAGGGCCGGATCTAGGGGGGGGGGGAAGTCGGGGATTTATCCCCGGGCATATAATTTTCGTGGGCGTATTTTTAAGGTTTTAAATTTGTAAATTGAAAATCGAAAATATACTTAAAAACAAAAGTCAAAACTAGGTACAAAATAATATTTTACAGGAAATGTGTAATATTGAGTATTCAAATAAAATAAAAATAGTTTTATTTTTAATCGAGTTAAGTAATACTAATAAGTAATAACATTGATTTAAAAATTAAAAAGGACAAAATATGAAATAGGTACGTAGTGCCGTGGAAATATAATTTGTTATTTGTGTTTGCTTTTTAAATACAAATAAAACAACTATTAATTTTCTTGATAAACTTTGATAATATGAAAGTACAACATAATTAAATAATTAAAACAAAATACTATCCTATTGATATGTAGCCCAAGTCAGATTTAAAATTATGTTTTACATATTATATTAAAATAATCTAAGAGGAAATTTATATTCTATTTGGGTTAGTTTTTTTTATAACCTGTTTTTT
>NC_042494.1:4132049-4133854 GCF_005508785.2 Acyrthosiphon pisum
GCCGCTGCATAGTCTGTGGCTTTATGTGAGGGGCCCATATATAATATACCAAAGCATTTTTGATAATATCTTCTATATTATAAAAAAAAATAATAAAAATTTTAGTTTTCACTTTTCTCGCGACCCGAAAAATAATCTCAACTATTAATACACTAAAGCGTAACACGTAGATATTGTTATCTATGTTGCAAGAATAGAATAATTATTATTGTTTTTATAGTTTGTAATCAAAGACCATATTATTATTATAACTGAGTCCGGTATCATGTCAACATCGATGTGTATAATTTAATAAGTGTATTATTACCATCATTGTTATAATATGGTACTGGTTGGATAGATAAGCTTTAAGTTTTGTTATCTGTGATTTTACCGCTGAACGTTACTGATAGACAATAGAACGTTTACCATGAAAAGTTAAACTGTATTCCGACGAGCCGATGTTTTTTGACATAATTCGTTAATCGTTTCGAGTGTTTAGACAAAATTATTAATTACTTATTTCTACAGCGCTTTGTTTAATATTCTTCTGTAAAACTATGCGTGATTTCAGATTCCGGGGGAAGCAAAAAAGCTAAGTAGTATATTTGCAAAAACTTAGATTGTAAAATGTAAATTGAATCCTATATGTGTTAAAAAAATGTTTAACGGCTTAGAATTGTTTTTTAGAATAAATTAAAGAAAGATTAGAATTTGTGAGGGGGGCCCTATTTTCCTTATTGCATAACCTGCGAATAAAGTCTGCGCACGCCTATGAAGTTAATGCAGTTTGATCAATAGTCACTGTACAATAACCTTACACAACTTGGATCACTGTCAGCTGCCGATGATGTACAGATATTACATAGGTAATACATAATAATACAATAATATATTTATATATATTATATATAAATATATTATTGTATTATAAAGAAGTTGATAGAATAACATACTTGTTATATATTTAAATACTTTTTCTGTATTTCACTATTTTAGATTCTGAGTGGAACGATGAATGTATTGATTTTACAATGATGTGTGTTTTTTTATTTTTTTTTTATTTTTGTGTCTGTCATCACGTTTTAGGACAGTAAAAGTGCTTGGATTTTCTTCAACAGTACCTTTTCTGATAGGAAAGTGAATCTAGTTGGTACTTTGGGGGGTCAAAAGTAAAATTTTTCCAATAGTTTTCAAAAGCGCCGTGAAAAACAAAAGAAAAATTAAGGAAAAACGGGAATTTTTACGCAAAATCTGTTTTCGAGAAAATCGATTTTGGTTTTTGGTGTAACTTTAAAAAAAATGACCGTAGATATATGAAATTTTGACTGAATGTTTATCTTAGCATTTTCTATACACCATAACATTTTCAAAATATTTTGATTTATTTTGAGCTCTTTACGGACATTTTCATTTTCCATTTTTTTTTAGATTTTTTTCTAAAAATATCAATAAAATTTTATTTGTTGGATAAAAAAGCTTTAAAATTTAATAGAAGGCTCCTAGTTAATTGTTTCAAAGGCAGATGAAAAATATTAAAAATCGTTAGTCACAGTTTTTTTTTATAAGCATTTAAAGTTCAAAAAATGACAAAATATGGAAAAATCACAAAAATTTGCAAATTATTTCGAGTTAGAAATTCATAAAAATTTTTCTTTTTAAATCTAAGATATGAAAATGTAATACAAGATTCCTTATAAGATTATCTACCTTTATCAAACAAAAAATATCTATAAGAAAGTCAAATTAAATTTTTATGATCGTTTGAAATTCAAATTTTACACATTGGAATTCACTCGATTTCTCATGTAGCGATTTCCTTATTT
>NC_042494.1:4134808-4151569 GCF_005508785.2 Acyrthosiphon pisum
TCAGAATCGTTTTTCTTATACAGTGATATTATATCATTGAATTCAAATTTAATATTGTCCATTATACAGTGACCCACTTCTAACCTACTGTACAGCAGAGCGACATCCACTTACCCACCTTTTTTTTTATTTACTTTTGAACAGAAGTATTTCAAATATATTTCAAATACTTATTATTATATTTTGTATTTAAAAATATTAAATACAAAATCCTTTCGAACAAGATTTTTAGTTTGGTTTTTCGATTATGAAGAAATTGCTTATCGTCGACAAGACGATGTGATGATTATAAATATTTAATTATAAATAGCCAATTATTAGGCCAGCGGGGGGTGGATCTGTAACGGGGAACATATAAAATAACATATAAATGATACACAGCGTCCCCGTTAAATCTTATCAATTTCAATCGCCAATACGGTATACCGTATATTTGACTATTTATGTTTTATATAGTACCGTAGCACGACGACACCCCGCATCACAGTATCCCACACACGTTATTCGTTAATCGTAAAGGCGCGTCCAGACGGAGCAGCTTTTGCCGCGCGGCATGAGTGTGAATACATAAATACATTTTCTGCGGCTTTTTTTAATGCCGCGCGGCATAATTTCCGATCGGCCTAGTAGGCGGTCTACATCAAAGGAAAGCCGCGCGGCTTGTGCCGCTCGCCTATGCCGCGTGTGTGTGCACGTATTTTCGGTAAAGCCGCGAGGCATCATCAGTATTGTCTACTGGAAGATAATCGGGAAATAAATGCCGCACCGTGTGGACGCGTATTCGCCGCGCAGCAAAAGCGCCTTTATACGTTATAGTTACTATAGTCATTAGTCACTACTCACTAGACTAATCTTGTCGTGGGTCCTGACCATATTCAATACACATTATTACATTAAACAAATAATTAGTTTTAAGGATTAAGAGCATGAAAACAACAAGGCTAAAAATTGTATTTAGAAGTATTTGAAATACTTTTTGAATATACTTTTTGTATATTTGTATTTTTATTTAAATACTTATTAGCAAAGGTATTTAAATAAATATTTTAATACCTGTTTGAAATACTTTTGAAAAGTATTTTTAACAACATTGTAGAATAATATACTATAGTACCACCTATAATATAGGTGGTATAAGTACCTACATTATCATTGCTAAATGCTATTTGATGTTATTACTTATTATATTATAGATGAAGCCTAAAATGGGATTAACAATTTCCAATGATGAATAACCGTTTACAAAAAATAGTTATGTTAAAGAAATAATTACCTACTTTACTTTAACGGTTCAAATAAGATATTATTTACATCCGTTTCGATAATTCGTTCAAGCAAAGTATACACTAATATGATATAATAATAATTTAATGCAACAATAATCCGCCATAAGATACGAATACAAAATTAATGTTTGAGTGGACACTTTATAAATTTAAAGCTTATAATTCATTAATTTAATCGTAAAAAATTCGTATTCGTTGTAAATAAAATTACAAATATCGATTATAAATACTAAAATTGTGATTGTTCAACTCTTTTTGGCGTGTAACTCATTTCAGTAAGTGCAACTCAGACATCCTGGTAAGGCGACAACATATCAAGTAGGCAATTCATCTGCGGTGGATTCAGTGGCGTGGCAAAGGAGGTCTAGAGGTGCGGCCTCTCCTCCAAAATTTGGGTGGGTGGGTGGGTGGGTGGGTGGGTATTGGGTAATGGGTATTAATTTTTAGCATACATATACTGTACACAATATGCTATAGAATTAATGAAGTACTAATGTAAAAAAGAGTGGCAAATGGGTACCGCTCTGCTGTTCATTAGATATCAAATGGGTCACTGTAATGGTTGTGTTAAATGTTAATTCAATGATATAAAATCACTGTACACCAAAACCAAAACTGAACGAAGACGGTCTGCCGTCATTTATCATTTTATACATTTTTATTTTTTAACTACAATATAATTTGCAATTTTTCGTCATTTTCTTTTCATCGCTTATATTTAAAATTTTTATTAATTTCTAACTGAAAAGTATATTGCAAATTTTCGAGACTGATGAATTTCGTCAAAATTCTAACTTCAGACAGTCGTAAAAAATTATTAAGGACTTACGCTCAACTTTTTTTTATTTCACTACTAACAACTTTTTAAACTGTCCCTATTACATTTTCAAGTTTATTGCCCTACCAAAAATTTTTTACTGACAGCAATTAAAAAACAATTACTTAGGTATACAGTTATCAATAGTTCAAAAAGAATCAAAATATTTTGCCAATATTCGGTAAGACCATTTCATGTACCTATGTATACGGTTATTATTTCATTATAAATCGATTTTGATGAAAATTGGCTTTGTGTAAAAATTCTCACTTTAGATTCTGAGTGGAGCAATGAATAAGTATATTGACTTTACAATGATGTGTTTTTTTTTAATTTTAAAACTGTCATCACCTTTTAGGACAGTAAAAATACTTAGATTTTCTTCAACAGTATCTTTTCTGATAGGAAACTGAATACTTTGGAGGGTCTAAATTCTAAAAAATCCTAAAAGTATTTGAAAGCACTGAAAAAAAAAAGAAAAATTTAAAAAAACGGGAATTTTTACGCAAAGATGGTTTTCGACAAAATCGATTTTTAGTTTTTGGTATAACTCTACAACAAATGACCGTAGATACATGCAATTTTCAATGGTTGTTTATATTAGCATTTTATATACACAATAAAATTTTCAAAAAATATCAATTTGTTTTTAACTGTTTGTGGACATTTTCAGTTTCCAATTTTTTTCAGTTTGAGATAAAAATTCCTAAAAATTTTTCTTTTTAAGTCTAAGATTTTCAAATGCAATTCAAAATTCCTTATAAGGGTATCTACCTTTATCAATAAAAAAATGTCTATAAGAAAGTCAAATTTAATTTTTATGAGCGTTTGAAGTTCAAATTTTTACAACATTTGGATATTCACTCGACTTCTCATGTAGCGATTTTCTTATTTTGTTGTAATTCAAAAATGAATAACCATAGATTCTTGAAATGTATATCATATGCTTATTTTATCAATTCCTATACTTGATAAAATTTTCAAAATATTTTAACGTGTTTTGTAAGCTGTTTACGGGCAATTTAAAAATTGTTTTCTAAACATTTCAGCAAAATTTTATTTGTTAGGCCAAAAAGCATCAAATTTAATTACAAAGCTCCTGATATATTGCTTAAACAGCAGTGTAAAATTACAAAAGAATAATTTTTTTTTGTATGTATTTAAATTAAAGTTCAATTTTTGATAATATTTATCAATTTTAATATTTAAAAATAATTTTGTAGTTAAAACTGTACGGCAGAGCGATATCCACTTACCCATCTTTTTTCCTAATTTTTTTTAGTTTTTACCACGTTTTTGAAAATAACTCAATTTTTTTATTTCTACCATTCCCCTCACAAAAAAAAAAAATATAGATTAATTTTCTTATCAGCAAAAAGATGCTGAAGTAAAAAATCAGACACCAATATTGTTTTGCTCCGATCAAAATCTTAAAAAATAACTTAAAAATGAAAATAATAAACTAGAAGCTATGTATCTTATTAACTTCAAACGTTTTAAGAATGAACTGTCATTGTACCTGTATATAAATGTTAAATAAATAATAAATATAATTTAATTTAACGCAATTTTTTTCATAAAATATTGAGTGGGTGGTTATAGAATAAAATCTTTGCTCCTCGTTTGAAAATAGTTCGCCTCGCCACTGGGTGGATTGCACACACGCCAGTCAGCGACTATAAGTACAACTGAACTACCTTTGTAAGCAACGTTTGAAAATTCGATTTGATGCATTCTTGTAGCTGATCTGCTCGATAACCAATGCCAATCAATAAAATAATAAATACTAATTTCTTCTAATTATGTCTCCTATAGGCTATACCAATAAAACCATTTATGAACAAAAATGTACAATGTAAATCTCAATATTCCTGTTTAAGCAACTCCTTGGGTTGGACTTTATGATTTAAATTTATGCCCATAACACTCCCCATGAATGTAGCTTTCTATTGGTGAAAGAATTTTTGAAATCGGTCAAGTACTTTTTGAGTTAATTCCTTACAAAAAAACCAACCTTTCCTCTTCATATAATAAGTATAGCTGATATAGATAAGTGTAATTCATTTGTATGTAGTTAATAATAATAACAATAATATTTTACACGTTTAGGTATATATTATATATCATGAACAATACGTACCGAGCCACCATCGTCGGAGGATTTCTCTTCAACAATCCGCTGTTGTTGAACCCACATTCTTTCGTACTCCAAAAACCTAATACTCAATACCAGATGAGACATTATTTTCACAGCGAAACACCTTGGACAACTAGGTGCATACAAATAGGTTCGGTTATGCGTTTATTTGAATGTCGGTATCCAATGTTATAATAACATAAGTATAACGTCGAATACTCAATACACCATGGTTACATATATTATGTGAATTTAATATTATATTATAGATTTCGATATGGAATCATAAAATATTTTAATGAATATGAATAAAAATCGTGGGAGAGACTTTGTATAATGATACAATTAAACGTCGATTTAAAATCAATTTGTATATGTGTTATTTGCATGCGGCATGTTTTATGGTTTGTCGCACACAATATCTATATTATACACTTATAAAACATAATATTATACTCATCTGTGGATAAATAATATAATCTCGAATTGATACGATATGTGTTGAAACCCATTTAAATGAGTTAGAGATAAAATGTATAAAATGTTCAACTTTTATAGCTAAGGATTGAAAATTTAAAACAAGATTCTATGTAAATATGTAAATATATAAATTATTTTATTCACAATAATTATATCATCAAATATACTTAGTAATATCATAGGCTGACTGACCGTTTTCGCTCAGAATCGTTGTTCTTATACAATGCTATTTTACCATTGAATTCAAATTTAACAGCATCCATTACAGTGGCCCACTTGTAACTTACTGTACAGCAGAGCAACATTTACTTTTTTTTTTTAAATGTACCTTACCCATATTATATTATTGTCTAAAATATAAAACGTAAAGCTTTAAATATGAATAAAACCGGTAGGTGGGTTATGTAGTGTTTAGTTGCAGTGTCGGATTTAGCGTGGGGTACAGGCGGGATACAATGTACCGGGGCCTAAAGGTTGAGGTTGTTTTAGAGGTTAAAGTCCTAGATTTTCTAATTTTGTAAGGAAATTAAATAATTTCAAGAAAAAAATTATTTAAAAAAAAAAACCCGCATCTGTTTATTCTAGGTTGACTGTTATATATAACTGTTTTTTTGTCAAATATATTAAATATAACGTAATTTTATGTACGCAATTATACATACGTATACGTATGTGTAAAAATTGTTTACTTGTGTGTAATGAAAGTAAGAACATTTTTAAGCACCCCCCCCCCCCCCCCCAAACAAAAGTTCTGGGTGCGCGCCTATTCAGAACCTTTGATCTAGCATTCCCTTGTCCAGGAGTAGTCTCTAGTACATAGAGTAAGAACTAAGATGATAATAACTACCTATTGTAACCTACCTAACCCTATTTTTTGTAGCCACTTAACACTTTTACAACAATACCCATTTGAATTTGAATGTAAAATATAAATTTAGGTGTAATAATGGGATTTTTTACATTTCGATGTTGGTGCACTTGAGTTTTTTGATCTTCCCCTAAATTCTAATCTCTTTAAGTCCGTGTTGTTGTGAATTGTGAACACTGTTAAGTTTACACTGTAAACGCACTGGATATAATATTCTGGTTCAGCACTTCAGCGGCTGTACAGGAAAACAGGACTTGCGACTCACGAGTGCATGTAAAGTGTAAACAATATTATTAACAAAATCGGTTTGCTTTTTCTCTATTAAATACTTCAGCATTTAGTACTTACCACTTATAAATTATTTACAATTGTTCATTTAATTTTTAACGTAGGACGTGATAATTCAAATTAGTCGCCGTGTTTAATATAACTACAAACATAGTGTAATGGGCGAAGACAAAGGCAAGTAGTGTTTGAGTTATGCTTAATACTTGATATTATGTAGTATATAATTGTTGTTCTAATAAACTTACATTATGTTTATGTAACTTAGAAAGAGAACGAGACAGGGGAGAAAGAGGAGAACGTGATAAAGAACGTGATAAAGAACGCGGTGAAAGACGGCGGCGTTCAAGATCTAGAGACCGTGAACGACATCGCAGACATCGATCAAGGAGTCGCGAAGGACGTAAACGTAGTAGATCTAAGTCGCCTAAAAATAAGTCTAGACGTAGAAAGCCATCACTCTATTGGGATGTTCCACCACCAGGTTTTGAACATATTGCACCTCTTCAATATAAAGCCATGCAAGGTAAGATATAATATTTAATCAAATACCTATGTAGATTTTATTTTTTAATACTCGTATACCTACCTAGTTGAAAAAAAGAGTTTCAATAGGTAGTTATTGATTATTGGTGGTGTTACCACTCACCACTTAAATTCAAAATATATAATATTTTTGTAATAGATATACCCATAGCTATAGTATAAGAAATAAAAATTATACTCAACACGATTCATGTTTCTATCCTAGTTTGCGCATGTGCATCATCTTGAGTTTTTATGCATACTGCATTACATAAAATTAAATATATACATATGACTTGAGCGCTTGAGTTCATTGTTGGTTGCATGTATAAATTATATATATCTTATCATCGAGCATACTTCTTATTCCTTAAACCATGGATATACCTACCTCCTATTCAAATATTTTTTTATTTAAGTTCTTAAAGCTTAAATTGTTTATCAAACTACCTATTGTTTATAGAAAAATATTCTAAATTTTAATTCAAAGTGTTGAGTGTTATTAAAAATTCCAAATAGGTACCAACATAATCTTCATGTCTTATATTAAAATAATTGTAGTTAAGAAAAAATGAAATTTAAAATATTTCAAGTTCAAATCAAACTTTGTAACAGGCTACTTATCTACTGGCCTAATATATCCAATTAATTGACTATTTTTTATACCTACACTGTGTTGTTACATATTATAAACAGTGTAACTTAATTTCAAATTGTAATTTAATTAATCAATCAAATTATTTATTTAATTATCATATTCAATTTTTGCAATCTGCCGTTTTTTGTATTTTCAGTATATGTAAATTTACTAGTACAATGAAACTATTTACTATGGAATCTATTCAAATTTAAAAACAATATAAATGTTCAATTTTGACAGGTTTTCATTTTTTAGATTAATTTTAATATTTAGGTTTTAACAATTTAATATATCACTTACAATACAAAAAAATGTTTTCAAAATCTCAGCTGATTAACATTTCCGAAAGAGGAGAACACCTAGAACCATTCCCACCCCAAATAACATGAACCATTATCTGTTTCTATGTTAAGCAGGTTTTGTTATTTATAATGGTTGTATAAATAATAAATATCAACATACCATTTACTGGGACAAAAATATTAATTTGTTGTTAGAGATTTTTCTAACTTAACAGTGTCTATCTTTACATGTTAACTGTATTACGACCTCCGGTTAAAGTTAACTGACACTTAACTGGCAGAATTCTGCCGGTAATAAAATCTGTTATCATCCGGTTAGCGTTAACCGACACTTTACCGGACATTGTAAGAATGGCCCTAAATTGTATATTTAATTTGTTGTATATAAGTTAACGGACTGAAGTGATAAAAGCCTACAACCACAGTACTGATTCAAAACATTTTATCCTGTTATTGGTGAAACTATATGCAGGATAGTCATATTATTGGGATTAATAAATTAAATTTATATGAATAGTAAATTAATAATATACCATCCTAAATATTAAATAAATTAAGTTGTTTACATTTTTCAATAGAATCAAATTTAAAAATCCTAATTTTTATAACTATGATAAGAAATATACTTAAAATTAAAGAAGTTTAATATAATGTTATGTACATCATTTTACAACAAAGTAATTTTAATTTAGCATTCTGTAATCCAAGACAAACACGTTTTATTGAATTTATTTATGTATTGTCGTTTAGGGTATTTAAAAATCACGCATACTTTTTGTATGGTGCCACTACAGTATAGATTGAATGTTACATCATGTGTCAGATATTGCTAAATTTAAACAGTATGAGGTGCCACTTGCTCACCAAACAAACATTATTAAGAGGACGCTATATCCGCATGCATTGTCTCTGCCTTACAAATGTACAACATAACAAAAAACTGTTTTGTGCGGAATAGAACCACTCCCTCGGTATTTATAGTAGAGTTATCAAAATTCTACGACGCACAGGGAACAACTTTATGTGCGTCGTAGCATTTTTATTATTTGGATAACATAAATAAAATTAAAGTTATCAGTTTGAAAACATTAGGATTATTTTTGTTTTTTTCATTTAATTATTAAAAATTATTGGTAAATGCTATCCAAATAATAAAAACGCTACGACGCAGATTGTTGACAAAGTTGTTCCCTGTGCGTTATGGACTTTTGGTAATTCTACTATAAATACCGAGGAAATGGTTTTTTGGTAAAAAAGCTTTTTGGTATGTTGTACATTTGTAAGACGGGGATAATGCATGCGGGTATAGTGTCCTCTTAATAATTTATATGATAATAATTCTTAGTATTAATTTAATCTATTTTGTGGTATTAAAACTTTAAACGTTTTAAAGCTGCCTTAAAATAGTTATGTCATATTTTATACATAAAAAAACTATAAATATATATAAATTATAATAACAAATTCTATGATAACCTTTTTTTTTTTAGGCCAAGGGGGGGGTTTGAACCCCTAAAACCCCCCCCTGGCTACGCCACTGATCCTACACATATTTATTCAGAACAGTTTTGTATGTTGAATACTTAAACAGATTTTATTAGTTTCTGAATGCTAAGTAAAATTTTTGAATTTAAATTATTTGAGCTATTTTTGGTTTAGCTGCTGGACAAATTCCTGCGAATACAATGCCAGATACTCCTCAAACAGCTGTCCCTGTCGTTGGATCTACAATTACACGCCAAGCAAGAAGATTGTATGTTGGAAACATACCATTTGGTGTAACTGAGGTATTGCTATCATTACTAATTAGTAATTATTATTAATTTCTACAAATTCTCATATTTTTAATACATTTTTAGGATGAAATGATGGAGTTCTTTAATCAGCAAATGCATTTGTCTGGATTAGCTCAAGCCGCTGGCAATCCGGTGCTTGCATGTCAAATTAATTTAGATAAAAATTTTGCATTTTTGGAGGTATGTTTAGGTTTTATGTTGCATTTAATGCTATTATAAAATTGATCCTAAAATTGATATTATAAAATAGAAATCTAATTTTCATTCAATTATTCAACTATAGTTTAGGTCTATTGATGAAACTACTCAAGCAATGGCTTTTGATGGTATTAATTTCAAAGGCCAGAGCTTAAAAATAAGACGACCACATGATTATCAGCCAACACCTGGAATGACCGAGAGTAATCCAGTGACAAACTATAATTCTGGAATGACATTAGACATGAGTATGGGAATATTTATTTTCTCTGGGATCAAAATATAATTTTTCTTTGAATTTTTTTTATAGTGAAATATGATTCCAGTTCATTTGGTCTTGGAACGGTTCCAGGTTTGTTTTATACTTTAAATACCTGTAATAATTTAATATTTTTTGTTATTAATAATTGTCACCATTGTTGTGTTTTTTAGATTCACCTCACAAAATATTTATCGGAGGATTACCAGCATACCTTAATGATGAGCAGGTAAGTCGTTTTAGTAGTAATGTACAGCCCTTTATTTTTAGCTTAGTGGTCCATCATTAGCAGAGGTACATTTAGGTCAATACAAAAAACATGGTTTGAGAAGAAGCAAAAATAGTACTAATTTTTTTTAATTTTTAGCACATACATTTCAGGTTTTATTTTTTGTTTTTTTCAGAAAATATGTTCTTGTTTTGTGTATTAAAATATAACAGTTTAGATTTGCAGGGACCTGGGGTTTTTATTTAGGGTCGCCGTAAGAACATGGATTCTCCTTGCCAGTCTTTTATTGACCTTTCATTATGCTTGTGATACATTTACTTTTCTTTCTGTCTGAAAACAAATGTAAGTAAAAAAAAAAAAGAAAAAAATTTGAGACATTTTAATGAAACAGTAAAAAGCTAATAATTGTTCCTCTGCTATACCCCTTGCCCTTAGCTAGAGTACTTGGTTGAAAATGAAACTCTGATACAACTGTTTCGTCTGTCCAAATCGACATACAGGCAAGTGGTGTTTCGGAATATTACATTGGTTATGTATTTATGTGTCATAGGGAATAAACTGTTCTTATGCTTTCTTGAATAATATAAATACAACTAACAAGATTAAATAAAATATCTGTCTTTATGTACTATATTAAATAAAAAATATACTATAAATGTAAACTCTAATTAATGAGTTAATAACTTCTAATAAATAACTATTTTTCTTAAACAAATTGTGTGGTACTAATTTAAAAGTGAATAAAATAAAATTTGATTTCAAAATTAAGTCTGAAATTGGAGGATTTTTGGTAATAATACAATGTATTTTGGTATTCTACTTAAGAAAAAAGTAACGTCATCAAAATTTAAACAGATTGAATTAACTATTTATTATTTATTAAATAAACTCTTGCAGTTTCCAATACCGCTTTATTTGGGTAGGGTCAACCTAAACTTAGTATAATAACTTGCTAAAATAAATATTTTTAGCAGCGCTTGAACAACATATAATTGTTCTAATATAGATTGTTTTATTTATCATTAATGCTAATAACAACTTATTATTAGACAGTATACAGTACAAATAAAATAGATATTGTGATCCTTTACATATTTCAAAACTTTTTACAATGTTCAATACCGGTTACAATCTCTCTAATTGGTCATCATCATAAAACTTAAAAAATATAATAACAGACATAAACAGCTATAGCTAACAACACTCGTGTAAAAATTAAAGGTACTACAAAAACACAATAATATAACAAAGTAATGACAGAAACGTCTATAATATGTAAATTGTATATATTTTTTTATAGTCAGTTCGGTAAATACTGAATGGTATTAACACATTAGAAACCTAACCTAATTAGGTTATTATATATAATATATTATGCCTGCCTGTCTTCAGAAATTTTGCTGCGGACAGTAACCCACACACTAGGACTGACTGAATTTAAAGTGCATGTTAAGGTTAGACTAAATTTGACTGCAGTACATTTTTACTTTGTGCAAATGGTCACAACTAAATATTAATATAAACTAAATTAGTTAACATTTTATAAAGTGGTGTACTTTAAAGAATATTTAGCATTAGGTCTGCTCAATTCATATATTAATGTTTTATGTAATTTTATGATAAAGTATTAAGAACAGTTATTGTAAAACAGGTTAATAATTAAAGTAAACAAATGTTTAAAGCTATAATATAACCTGTAAGTTCAGTGTTAAGCAGGTTTACAACAAATATTGTACTTAGATATTTGGAATATAAAAGTGTTAAAACAATTACAAATTTTCTTAAAGAACACTTAAGATTTGAATAAATTAATTCTTTCTCTATCTTTTTTATTTTTAAATTGCATACCGCTTATTATTAAGTGAATAACACTATGGGAGTCCTAAACAAATATTACTGAAGGTTAATTAGTATCCAACAGGATATAATAGGTTTTAAATTATTTATTTGCGTGATGATAGGTGAAAGAACTACTTACATCATTTGGTCAGTTAAAAGCATTCAATTTGGTCAAGGACGCTGCCACTGGTTTAAGTAAAGGATATGCGTTCTGCGAGTATGCTGATGTAGTGATGACTGATCAGGTAAAATAATTTAATAATAATCAAATACTACATTGTTAGTGATTGTTTTCCACAAAAATTAATTATTTAACTTTTGTAAATATAGGCCATTGCTGGTTTGAATGGTATGCAATTAGGAGAAAAGAAATTAATTGTACAGAGGGCCAGTATTGGGGCCAAGAATCCTGGGCTTGGTCAAGTACCTGTCACGATTCAAGTCCCTGGACTTACAGTTGTTGGAACTGCAGGACCACCAACTGAGGTAAATGTTTTTTTTAATAACATACAAAGTAAACATTTTAAAATCATAATAATTTGCAGGTTTTATGTTTACTGAATATGGTAACTCCTGATGAACTAAAAGATGAAGAAGAATATGAAGATATTCTGGAAGATATCCGTGAAGAGTGTAATAAATATGGCGTTGTTCGGTCACTAGAAATTCCACGACCTATTGAAGGAATTGATGTGCCTGGTTGCGGAAAAGTATTATTTTTAATTTTTATTATTTTCTAATAAAATAGAGCATTGAAAAATGTATTTTACAGGTGTTTATAGAGTTCAATGCTATTGTTGACTGTCAAAAAGCACAACAAGCTTTGGCAGGCCGAAAGTTCAACAACAGAGTTGTGGTTACTTCTTTCATGGAACCAGATAAATATCACAGACGAGAATTTTAATTACCTACAATAAATTTAAATTTTTATAACTTATTTTAAGTCACAGAACCCCCTCAATACTGAATTGTGACTTTTAAACTAGTACATTAACCCTTAAATGCATGTTTTTTTTAGTTTTTTCAAAAAAGTATTTTATTTGACTTGTATTTTACAATAAAAATATTTTTAAAAAATAATTCCACCAATTTGAATGGTTATTGAAAACATGTATACAATGGATATCGTTATCTCATGTCAAAAGTGGTAAGAGGACCATACCACCCATAATTTATCTGTGAAAATGGTTTTGTGCTACACAACCCTACAGAGACAGTATTCATACCAGCCTTACCAATTTTTGCCATAAAGTAGAAGACATGTATTGTGTCAAAACATTATTTTTTTTTTTTTGTTTTTAATTTGTTTGTTAAAAATGATTAGGTGTTTATTTAAGAAAAAATAAAAACGGACACAGATAAAGTTTTCTTCTTATAATGTGATTAATTGGTATATCTACTGTAGTCACGAGGCTAAATAATATGCTTATAAGTTTGTCCTGTTCATAACGGTTTTTATTTATAATACTCATTACTCATTAGACAACAACCATTGTTGGTACTGACATGGGACCACTTTTAAAATACTTAAATTAGAATATATGCTCAAGATAAACAACTCGAAATTGTCTGTGTGAACCTCTTAAATAGAAGGCGTAGTGTCTTCATTTTTATAGTTTTTGTCAAAATTTTATTTTAAATAGTAAATACACCTAACAATTCGAGTTTTTCAAACTGGATGTTGTTCGAACTGTGATTTTATGTATTATTATTATTATATTCAATAACTTTTATTTTTTTTCTTAGCCTTGTTTATAAAAGTTCAAATTCCTATATGGGCAAAAATTGACTACTCTATTCAGAATAAGAAGTGTACCGGGCGGTGATCGGTTTTCGTCTGGCGGCAGTCAAATTCTTCTCCCACCAAGTCAACCGCCTGGTTTGGCATTTGAAATGAGCCACACCTATGCACACAAGTTGGTCACTTGGTACCTTTCTTATTCTGAATAGAGATAGGTAACATTAGAAGCACTTGGTAACTGTACATAAGTTGTACTTTTTTCCATTTTAATTTTACCTTGATTAATAAAACGTGTATTGTACTCCAATGTGTAATTATTAATATGTATTATTATTGTTATTTAAATAATAATAATAACCAATTTAAACAGCTTATTAAAAGCAACTCATTCATCAACATGATTAACAAATTTTATTTTTGTTGTATAAGGTGTTATGATTATATTTTAATTTACACATGCTTATATTAAAACAACAAGTATAAATGAAAATAGTTAATAATAAAAACAGTATTATAATAAAAGAAAATGTACTATTTAATTAAGTTTATGAAGGACTAGGTACATATTCATCTGTGTAGATGCTACTATGGATGTTAAATTTAAATATTGAAGAATATTATGGTGTACAAGTGTCAAGTCTTACAGCAGTTTCAGTGTAGATTTGTGTCATTGGGCAATAGCCATGGCTAAATGTTTATATGGCACTATATATTTAGCCATTTTATTATGTGCGTATTTTATTATCTTACTTAATTAAATTTTAAATTATTTTCATGTAGTGATCAATAGAAAATAGAAATCGACAAGAATAAGAATCGACAATCGTTCATATCAGCCAAAAATATGATAAAATGCTTATGACTTATGCCAGTGCATTATAAAAAAATAAACACAATTCTAAATAATAATGGCCTTTCAAATCTGAAGCGGTTGAAAAATTTAATATTATCCTTTAATAGCGCAAAAAATTTTGCCGAAAGTGAATTAATATGGGTATATAGGGTAATAACAATTTTCTTTAGAAATTAATTTTTATATTTTTTATTCAATTAATATTCTTAATTTTTTCTTATTCTTAATATTATTATTATTATCTATATTACTTTATTATGGGTTAGGTGTCCGTTAATTTTAACCGGAGATGGTAGTACTGACCCTCAGTATTCGCAATCAGTGATGGTGGTAGCCCTGGTTTGCGGCATCTTTCGTTGACAACATCAGTTATCACGTGCAATTTCCCGTCTTTTTCCAAAAAGACAAATGTTTTGATTCTAAAATTTTAAACACCGATTTTGTTGTTGTGACTTGTGAGCAGTGAGCCTTAAGCTTTTATAGTTTTTACGTTAAATATAAATACCTAATCATGAAATTAGTCAAGTAAGTTGATCGTTTGGTTTTAGGCGTTGACGCCGGTAGTTTATTACTTAGAGGTTTTGCGTGAATTGATTTAGTCTTTAACATTACTTACATGCTCAAGTAATTACTATTTTGCTGTAACAAATAGAACACATGAAAACAAATCAATACCTGTTATGTTTACTAGCTTACTACTCAAGCCGTGTTGGTTACTAGGTAGTCGTCCATATTAAATAATATTTCGTCAACTGTACTACCTAATAAATGTACACATCTCTTGTTGGTTACACGTAAAACTAATATATTATTTAATACATACGTAACAAAATATTGGCACCACATTACCTACAAGTTGAATATTATATTCAACTTTTCACTACATTGTGTAATGTGAACCCCACTTACAAGTTAATTTACCAAATAGTCAATCAGAATTATTAATATTACCTGTATAGTTAGGTACCTATTACATAATAGACTAAAATCAGTACTTATGTGCATAATTTATATTTATATTCTAATTTTAAAAACTTCACTTAAAATATCATCAATTTCAGCTTTAGTACACAACAATTAATATGTATCAGATCCTACCTTATATTTTTAATTCCTGACATAAATTTCCCCTACTGAAAAACATTGTATATCTACCTATTTATATTTAAAATATATTTTAGCATTTCGTAGTAACAAAAATAATAAATATTTATAAATGCCAATACCAGTCAATTGGTTATTAATCTTATGATCAAAATTTTGACTTATTATTAAGTACTTGGTTGTTGGTTTCCATTTCAAAATTGCATACATAAATTGTTAAAGCATTTTCTGATGACATCATTAATTGTGTCACCTCTTATATTTTGATTGTCCACGTTTACACAATACTGATTTTGTAAAATGTGTATCATTAATTTCTTAGTTTAATATAATATTAAATAATAACTTATACCAACTTGTCTTAACTTATCACACAAATTTAAATCTTCGAATGATTTAATTAACAGGCTATGTTACTATATTACCTATTTTGTTTACTATACTTGTATGAGTAGGTACTTATGTATTACTTTATACAACTAGTCAACATTATAACTTTAATCAAAGGCTATTTTCATTTCAAATTAAAAATCCTAACACTTAAATGTTACCTCTCCGTGCTTAGCTGTTAAGCAAACCCTTCTTACTTGTATGTATATATATTTTTTATAAACCTATAGTCTATAGAACTAGATTAACAAAATAAATAATAGGAGTAAATTTATTTTATAATTAATTCAAATAATTACGAACAATTTAAGTAATATATGAAGTTTTTCAAGATGTGTTTCCAATTTTAATTTCAATAATAATCAAAACTATTGTATACATGTTAAAAAAGGTGGGTAAGTGGATGTCGCTCTGCTGTACAGTAGGTTACAAGTGGGTCACTGTATGAGAAAAACGATTCTGAGCGGAGACGGTATGTCATTCTAGAATCTAGATATTAGACATACATATTTAAGTATACTTATCTATAGTATTAATTAATAATTTTCAAATTAATCATATCATAATATCTATTAGGTAACGCGTTATACATCAACAACAAACCGTGGTACTATCATAGATATATAATAGTATACCTTAGATGTTTCAAGTACCCACAAATAATATTATACAATCACAACAAAATAACTAAAATAGTTATTCCAGGTTTTTTAATATGTAATTTCGTCCAAATTTGAACTTAAAATGACTATAAAAATAAACTGTGCTCATGTATATATCTTAGAATTTTTGGTAACAGAATTAAATATTTACGTGGAATCTTGTTTTAAATTTTCAATACTTAGAGTTAAAAGTTGAACATTTTATAAATTTTTAACTACAAAATAATTATTCAATTTTAAATTTGATAAATATTGTCAAAATTTCAACTTCAAATGCTTATAAAAATAACTGTGCCTATGTATTTTTAATATTTTTCAACTGCTATAGTAACAATGTATCAGGAGCCTTG
>NC_042494.1:4153493-4190799 GCF_005508785.2 Acyrthosiphon pisum
ACTTTAAATGCTAATAAAATAAAACTGTGACTAAGGATTTTTAATATTTTTCAAATGTCAGTGTAACAATATAGTAGGAGCCTTGTATTAAATTTTCAAGTATTTTTACTCAATAAATAAAGTTTTATTGACATTCATAGAAAAAAAAAACTAATTAAATTGGAAACTGAATTGTCTGTAAACAGCTCAAAACAAATCAAAATATTTTGAAAATTGTATCATGTATAGAAAATGGAAATATAAACAACCAGTGAAAATTTCATGTATCTACAGTCGTTTGTTTTAAAGTTACACCAAAAACAGATTTTGCGTAAAAATTCCCGTTTTTCCTTAATTTTTATTTTGTTTTTCACGGCGCTTTTGAAAACTATTTGAAAAATTTTACTTTTGACCCCCAAAGTACCAACTAGATTCACTTTCCTATCAGAAAAGGTACTGTTGAAGAAAATCCAAGCACTTTTACTGTCCTAAAAGGTGATGACAGACACAAAAATAAAAAAAAAACACACATCATTGTAAAATCAATACATTCATCGTTCCACTCAGAATCTAAAATGCAGTGCTTTAAATGAGTTATTACTAGGTATTATTTTAGAAAAGTATGAAATAATGACTTAAGGTACCTAATAAAACTACAATAAAACAAATTTTTTAGTTGTCAGTTAATTATAAAGCATATTATATTTTCCTTATATTTCAAAATGTAAAGCCTATTACTACATTTAAATTGTAATTTTACATAAATTTAATATTTTTATTATGTTACAGATTTTTGATGAAACTCAGTCATGAAACTGTGACATTAGAACTTAAAAATGGCACCAGCGTTCATGGAACTATTACAGGTAAGACAAGCAAAGTTTTTTAGAATTTAATATTGGGAATATTTATTTTATATTTGGCTAAAAACTTAATACATTTCAACTAAAATGGAATTGACTGATGTATAATAATGTATATAAAGTACATATTATATTACTGTGGAAGGTCAACATTATAGCGATTCACCAACGAATGTTGACGTTTGAAAATATTTCCAACAAATATGAAAATAACCATAATTTATCATAGCAATGTTAGATAACTCATAAAATATATTTTATCAAGATTAGATAATGTTGATAATAATTTATTATAATGTCAAATTTAAATTATTTTTAAAGACTAATATACAACATCATATTAATTTAAATGCATTAATTAAAATTATCTTTAACTGAAGTATTTTTATTTTTAGTTATTTATAGATTAAAAATAATTAATGATTAGACATTTAGAATATATTCTAACAAATAAATAAGCAGCCTTATATTTTAATTGTTAGTTTTAATAATAAAAGCTAAATTTTTTTTATTTTAAGAAATTTTTACATCATAAACTATTACATATATCAGAGCATAATATATAATATAAGCAAGGTAAACTATTAAACTTAAATGCATAAATAATATTTCAGTTATATTTTATTGACAATATTTGACATCAATAATTTTATTTATTTATTTTTTTTTAGTAATATGCAACTAAATGTTTAACATTTATATAATTTTAGGTGTTGATGTAGCAATGAACACTCACCTTAAAGCTGTTAAAATGACTGTAAGAAATCAACAACCTATACATTATGAAACCCTCAGTATTCGAGGTAACAACATTCGGTACTATATTTTACCTGACTCTCTTACACTTGAAACCCTGTTAGTTGACGATGCACCTAAATCACGAATGAACCGTGGTGGACGAGGAGGTCGTGGAGGTTAGTATTTGTATTTTTCAGAGATATAATTACCTCTAAATTAATCAAAATATGTTAATTCAGAAAAAATGTAAAATATTTTTTTATAAATCTATTATTACAGGGCCAGGAAGAGGTGGTCGTGGGCGTGGAGGTCCTAGAGGGCGAGGAGGTCGTGGAGGACCACGTGGAAGTGGTGGTGGACGTGGGCGAGGTGGTGGACCACCCCGACGTTAATACTTTTATAATTTTTTCAAATTCAATTCAAACTTCTATGTGTTTTCAAGTTTTTATTTGCTCTGCATTTATTTTAAAAATATTTAAACTTTATTTATCAAGTCTTATAATAAATTGTCTCATATGTATAAGATTATTGTCTAATACTTATAAATAAATTTAATAAATAGTACCATTTACGATGTAATTTAAATGTATTTAATATTAGTACTGATTATATGACAATAATGATTATAACTATGTTATAATTTGGTAGGTATATTAAAAACATTTAATTAAGTTGCCTATTATAAAAAAATTCTTTTTAGTTGTCTTGGTTTTCTTTATATTTTTAAATTTTCAATAGTCATGCTCATGATCATCTGAATATATTTTTTTTTCAAAAAACATAAATTGTAATAAGCTCATGAAAATTGTTGATAACCAAATATAGTATAAAATACAGAAAGATGTATATTATTTTTGTATTTGTCAATGGAGAAGTGTATGGACTATAAATTATTTTACATCTTTAATTAATTATATACAATACAAGTGCATCATACTTTATAAAAAGTATTTTTTTTTTTTTTTTACCGTATAACGTATATTAAATATTAATTGGTATAATGTTCATTATGATGTTAAATAATAATAGTAAGCCTTAACTTTTCCTGTTCCCTTCATTATAAATGTATAATTATTGAAATAAATATGATACTTTATAGTTTGTCCAATTGTTGATATCACCCTACCCAACCTAACTTGGGCACTAGTACAGCGCACCAATATTCTAACAACAGTAGATTTTATTAATACAGTGGAAAAAAAAATATTTTACTATAAAAAATAAGAGTTTTAATGTAATATAGAATGGGTGTGCATCTTTGTACTAATACTTTTTTTTTTCCTAAGGAGTATATTTAATTTCCATTTGATACCTATGTTATTATTTAGAGTCCCTATTCCGGACTTGGTGGTTATTTACATACAAAAATTAAAAATTGAATCGGAATGCGTATAAATACAGTGGAACCTCGATGAGTCGAATTTTCGATAACTCGAAAGAATGATTTGGCCCCAGCATTTCAATAAAGTGTATACAAGTAAGCAAACATTTTTTCTGTAACTCGATTTTCAATAACTTGAATTTTTTTTTGTCCCCGACCGATTCGAGTTATCAATGTGTCACTGTACCTACTTTTAGATTCTGAGCGAAGTAATGAATGTATTTTATTTACAATCCATACAACACAATGAATAAGTGAAATGGGTAAATTTGATACATGGTTATTAACAGAATATAGTGTTTATGGGCAGGCACTCAGCAGTGCCACCCAATCAGGTACTTTTAGGTATTATCTATTGTTTAATATTTTTACTATAGTAGGTCTCTAGATCACTGTCTCTCAGTGAGCTTATGAACATTTTTTTCTGGATTTAAATTGTTTTAATTTTATTAATTTATAATTTAAAAAAAAAATAAAAAATATCTAATCAGATTTCAACCAAACATGTCGACGGCCCCTACGAAGAGAGTCACTCTTCGTAGGGGAAGTCGATGTATTTGATTAAAATATTTTTATGGACATAATAAGGTTATCTTTGATCACCATACGGCTTACATTTGTTGATAGATAACCAAATGTTATTAAATAATTTTTGTTTGAAGTAATTATCCAAAATACCGGGTATATAACAAGGGAATTTACCAAAAATATATTTACCCATTACTACCCTCGGGTGTGAAGAAAAACGTATTAAAAAGCTATAATAATTGATATATTATTTTATAGACATATACAATGTACATTGTACTATACATTTTTATCTAGACACTAGTAATTTAGAAAAGTTATAATTTGTTGCGAAACCATATACATTTATTGATATTTTTCATGAGAGACAAAAGATGAATTTAATGAACTTTTCTTGATTTTCTTAGAATTAAAATAATTTTTGTCTGCAATAATATCGTTCAAAAACGATACATTTATTTGTGTCAATAACTGTTTACAAAAATATTAATATTTCCTTCTTCGGATTATATCAGGCTTCCAATTAATTGGATGACTTTCTTCGGTCTAAAACAAATACAAAAATGTTATTATTATTAAACTTATAAAGTTTAGATAGGTAATTATTACTACATAAAATTGTTAATTACCTATATAAAGATAAGTTATTACTTTCAAATAATGAAACAACTATACATTATTTGCATAGTAAATTTATGCAAAAAAATATTCAGATGTCCGATAAGATATTATAATTGGAAACATTCAAGAAAAACTAAATGATGAATTATTTTTGGAATAGGTCTAATTTACACTCTATTTAAACTTTTGAACTTTTACAAATTTAAGCATAATTCATAACAAATTTTAAAATATAATTATATTAAAATGTTAAACGTTTAATTTATAAAACTTTCACCTATTCTTACTAATAAATAATAATTCTTCACAACAATATCATAAAAATAGAAATATTAACCATTGAAATAGATTAATGTTTGTTGATAAATCAAATCGGACCATCGCTTAAAAAATTTTATACCAAAATGTATCATAATAATTTTTAAATGTTTCAGTATTGTACAACATATGAAAACAAGATTGTAATGGTATTTAAAGTAAAGTAAAACCAATAGTTTATCATTTATCCTTGAGACTTCTAGTAATATACTTACAGCCGTATCGTCTTCTCGATAAAGTTTAATAGTTTTATCAGCTTCAGCTGTAATAAGTCTTGTGCCACTGTTATCAAATGCCATCGCAAATACTCCGGCTTCACTGTCCATCGATCCAGGTTGTACAGGAGCCTTTTAAAATAACACAATATATTTTGATATAAATAATGAATCAACATAATTTACATGGCTACAATGTGCATAACATAATACATCAAATTACACACCTGCATCCTCTGGAAATTATAACCAGTTCTCCAATCCCAAGCATACATTGACCCATTGTTTGCTCCAGACATCAATACCCCATCAGAATTCACAGCCATACAGTTAACTATAGCATTATGACCAGTAAGATTTTGTATAAATTTCCCATCTGGGCATGTCCATTGTTTTATATTATCTGGACTTGCACTGGCAAACATATACCTAAAAATCACATAGTAATTAACAACCAAGTAAATCATTACGGTTCTATAAATATTAAATAATACTTGAAACTTACACTTTTGGATGTAAAACAAGTGATCTCACACTTTTTTTGTGATTTGTAAGAGTTGCACGAGTTTTTCCAGCAGCTAAGTCCCATAGTCTAATTGTACAGTCGTGAGATCCAGTCAATACCTAAGCAATAGCCAAAAATATTAAATCAAAATTACAAAAAAAATATAGATAATGTATTTTTAAAAATGTTAAATAAATTATTTATTTAGACTATTATACTTGAGGTTCAAATTCATGGGCAACAACACTGGCAACTGTATTTGTATGTCCAGTGAGTGTGTGAACGTTGGCTTTGGTACGCATGTCCCATACTCGAGCTGTTGAATCTCGTCCAGCAGTTAATAATACGTCAATCGTTGGATGTAATGCAAGACTGTATACAGCACTCAAATGTCCATGATAATGTCGAACTACTTTATTATGTTCCAAATCCCAACACTTCACTTGCCTATCTTCGCCACAACTGAATAAATAAGGGTGTCTAGGACTTACTTGTAGGCCTCGCACAGTACTCACGTGCCCAGTTAAGGAAAGTTTTAATTTTCCAGAGGCTAAATCCCAAATCTAGAACCATAAAAAATATATTACACACAAATAAATATTAAATATAATGAAGTTAATTTTGTAATATTACTTTAATAACTCGATCAGCAGCACCAGTTGCGAACCATTCATTGCCAGGTTCAACAGTAACACATCGCACCCAACCCAAATGTCCAGATATTACTCGATATAACTTCCATGGTGGATGCCATTTTGGTTTTGGCATAATATGATTAATTAGTCGATTAGCTGCAGCTATGTTTTGAGTACTTGGACTTGATAACACCATACTAGTCTCTGTGTTTTTATTTACTTTCTCAGGATTATCAGCTAAAAATAAAAAAAATAATTAGATACAGTGTATATTTAACAAACAATAATCATGTATCGTTACTTATGGCTAATGGAAGGTGATTATCTTTATAGATATCAAGGCTATCTGATTTAGGATGATTCGGTTGAGACTTCTTCATGTTTATCTTATTGCGTTCCACTTTGTCAAAAACAAGACCATAACAATCTCGAGCCTTGACGAGTTTTTTTATTCTCTCCCTAAAGTGACAATAAAAAAAAATGTAGGTATATAACACTGTTTGGTAACAAAACACTGCACAAATCAACTTACGCTTCTTCGTCTATTGGTGGTAACATCCCTTGACACGATAAGAACATATCGTGAGTCCTTTTGAGCGACCTAAAAACTAATGTATGAACAGAGTGCCGCTGTACTTCCTAAAGCACGACAAGATTATTGAGTAAATGCATTAATTTGTTGTTAAAATCCATGATTATTTGAAAATAGTTTTTAGATTTTACCTCCGAGAAACTCATTGCGTTTTGGCTTCTGGTCGACATGTTTAATATTGATTGATATTGGCTATTTTAGCGTCCGATACCGGCGACCGGCAGGATTTATAGATATTATTTATTAAATATAAATTGCGGTGATCGCGTACTATTGTCTATAATATTGTTTTATGTCCACGATTTCAGATAATATCAAACAAATCGCGCCTTGCCGACAACAGTACGGAACTGTGTTTATGTCTATAGTACACCAGAAGTTCTGCTGGAAGCGCTAGCAGCGAGCCGGTTTTTGTTTAACTTGATAAGAGCATTTGACGCCGTTATCCTAAAATACCACGACTAAAGATAGTATATAGATAGTATATTATCTTTGATCGTGTTAAATGCCAGTTGCTAACGTCAAGCCGTCAAACTCACCGAAGCATTTCAAATATTTTTTAAATCATACAATTATTTGTACGGTTTGAATTCTATTATATTTTAACGTTTAAAATATAATCGTTATTTTTTGACCGAGAGTTTACATTAAATTTAGCCACCACCTGCTGCAGGTAAATGATAAAATTGTTCTTGCATGTGTATAAGTTAAGAGTAGTCGGTTTGGGGAGGGGGGTGGTGGTGGTATATTTGGTACATTAAAAATATCAATGAAGTATGTAGGTACTTGGTTCTATTTGAATTTATTCTGTATCTCTGTGGATACAAATACGAATTTTTTGCTTTTAATTAAATAGGAAACTATGCAGCTTTTAGGATTTAGAAAAGTAATCCTCCAAGCCGCCTAAAAAGGAATACCTAACTATATAATCTCGGTGTAACCGCGAAAATTTACCTCAGTGATAACCAGTTTAAAATATGGTAGCCCGAGGTAGGTATATTTTGCTTAGACTTAACCGAATAATTTAAAATAGTAATTTGTAAATTACTTTTAATAGCCAACTCAAAATAAAATAACCTTCCTTCAATATGCAATATACGCCCCCCATGTCTACGGTTTAGCCTCCCCCCCCCCAAAAAAAAAAAAAATACCTTATTGATTTAGATAAAAGACTCCTATGGGTTACTTAAAAAAATAGTCTTATTAGGTGGGCAGTAGAATTTTAACTCTGGTTGCGTCTATGAATATACGTGGATCTAGTCGGTGACTTCATTTAAGATTCTGAGCGGAGAGATGAATGTATTGATTTTATAATAATCGAGTTCTATTATTTTTTTATTCTTTCGTATCCAAAGCTTTTTTATATAGTGGTTGTATATAGTAGTTTTCAAAAGCGCCGGGAAAAACAACATACAAATTAAGGAAAACGGGAATTTTTACGCAAAATCAGTTTTCCACAAAATCGCAATCTTGGTTTTTGGTCTCACTCTAAATCAAATGAACGTATATACATTCATTTTTCACTAGTTGTTTATATTGGCATTTTCTATACACGATAAAATTTTCAAAATATTTTGATTTGTTTTAACATTTTCTGTTTCCAATTTTATTCGTATTTTTTCTATGAATGTTAATAAAACTTTATTTGTTGGGTAAAAAAAACTTGGAAATGTAATACAAGGCTCCTACTATATTGTTACAATGACATTTGAAAAATATTAAAAATCCTAAGTCACAGTTTTTTTTATAAGCATTTAAAGTTCAAATCTCGACAAAATACTGAAAAATCACAAAATTTAGGAAATTATTTTGAGTTCAAAATTCATAAAAAATTTTCTTTCAAATCTTATGTAATACAAAATTATTCATAAGTTTGTCTACCCTTTCAAAAAAAAAATGATTATAAGCACATCAAATTAAATTTTTATGAGCTTTTGAAGTTCATATTTTTACAAGATTGGATATTCACTCGATTTCTCATGTAGCGATTTTGTTATTTTGTTGTAAGTCAAAACCCAATAACTGTAGATATGAGAAATGTATCAAGATACTTAGATACATGACAATTTTACTGAATGTTTATATTTTCATATTCTATAAACCATAACATTTCGAAAATATTTTGACTCTTTTTGAGCTGTTTACGGACATTGTCAGTTTTCAATTTTTTTAGTTTTAAGTGAAAATTTAATTCAAGGCTTCTGATGTATTGTTACAACAGCAGTTGAAAATATTAAAAATACATAGGCACAATTAGCGTTTAAAGTTCAAATTTTGACAAAATTTATCAAATTTAAAATTTAATAATCATTTTGTAGCGTAACAATAATTTATAAAATGTTCAAATTTTAAGCTAAGGATTGAAAATTTAAAACAAAGTTTCACGTAAATAGGTTGTATATAATTACTTTATTCACAATAATATCATCAAGACATCAAGTATACTTAGTAATATCATAGGCTGACTGGCTCAGAATCGTTTTTCTTATACGGTGATATTATATCATTGATTTCAAATTTAACACCATCCATTATATTTTATTTTTATTACAATTTATACAATCTGTAAACGTGTTTTTTTACAATAAGTACAAGCACTGTGGGAGTTGATGGGTTGGAGGCTTGAAAGAAATCCATCCAGTGATGGAACTTCTTGACAGGTTTGTGTATATAAAAAATACTATTTCCAAAATATAAAAATTTTGAATGTGATAACTACTATAACTAGTATGAAATAAAACAAAAATAAGATATTACATTGTAAACTGTATGCACTTCAAATAAAAAAAGTTGAGCATCACTGGAGCTTATGTATATGTATTATGTATATATATTAATTATTAGGTACCTATATATTATGAAGCTTTTGAAATTATTATTTTTTTTTTTTTTGTAGGTATTTTGTTGGTTGGGGGAGGAACACGTGTGTGTTTGTTTTTGGCAACATTTTTGATTTGGGCACCTGTAGGTATACCCGGGTGGGGGATGGCAGCACTTGTTCAAAGTGTCGCAACCGACGCCTTAGTCCGCTCGGCCACTCCGTCCCCCAAAATATTATTATTCCACCTACTGCAGCTATTTAGAATATAGATACAACCTACCTTTTTTTTTCTTATTATTCAGTTTTGAACCGACGACGCCGCGGGAACTGCTATCGCATTCTTCCGCGGAAAGATACATTGTATCTGATACAACCTACCTATATGATCTACCTATAACCTAGTCAATAATATTATCGATTGAATTGTATTTTTTTATGTTGTTCTCGACAGCTTGATAAAATATGTAACTTTATAGTCTCAAACAATAGTATCTAATCTAATTGTCTGTGCTTCGACTAGAAAGATAGTAGGAAAATTAGTTTTTGTTTTGTTGTTTGAATGCCCGATTTTTTTTTATCTGTAAACACTTGGAAATTAATGCATCTGTCGAAATTCGATTACGCATATTTTCCACTCATGTTTAATGTATTTACCAAACGACGATATTAGCTTATGTAGTTTCTCAAAGTACCTATATAGACAATATAATAACAGTGGGGCCTGTATAAAAATCATTTAAATAATTCGTGTACAATGTTTTTTTTTTACATATTTTATGCTGACTCAAAATCGTCAAGAATTGAATTTCTGACAATTATGTACTAAACGTCTTCGTGTACGGTGATAGTTGTCGCCGAGATTGTGGTTTAAAATTTTTCTAAAAACATTCTTCAAGTATAGGTAACATAACTTATAGATAAAATAGGTATGTAGGTACCTATACTATATAGTGTATAATGTATATTTATAGGTATGTTATATTTTATAAGTTTGTAGAGTTATTTCATGAAATTAAAACTTAATCATTGAATTATTTGTATACTCTTATATTATTTCATTTTTCAGAGTCGTCATAAGTGTACGTTAGAATCATTTTATTATATTATGTGTATTGACTACTTACCAACACCTACGTTTTCAGTGAGTTATCAGCTAAATAAAATATTTGGTATTTATACATAACAAAAATTAAACCTAATATATATAGTGATCATTTTTATTATTATTATAATTAATGTAATATATTATATTCAAAAATATTATTATCGTACATAATTTACCAAAATATTCTTAATTTATTGAAAAATTCACGAATTTCCATATAATTAGCCAATGTCAAAATATATTGTCAATGCTAATATAAATCTTATTTGCGTGTATTATATTAGCAGTAGCTGCAGCTAATGCGTACATTGATAGAAAAATAGCCAGGTATAGTAACATAATATGTTTAAATGGTTTAGGAACCAAAAATATTTACTTAGGTACGTAGGTGCAACTGTAATTTGTTAGGCATCTTTGTTCTTTGTCGTCAAAACCGGGGAAACATAAAAAAAAAATAAGAGTTAGTGGACGATATAATGACGTGTCATCTTATCATTATCTAATGCAACTGACAACATTCTACTATTCATGCTTGACACTTATTGATATTATAATTTCTTTATTTGCTATAGTACCAATATGTAAAGTATGAAAGATTAATTAAAGATTTAGATCGGGATATTTCTATTGAGTTTATTATATTATATTATTATGATACAATAATAATGGTTTCATTATATTTTATAAATGAAAAAAAATATGTAGTTACATATATTATATATTTTCTGTATTAGAGACTTTTATTTATACTGCTGGCCAAACTTACGTTTACTCAAACAAGTTCAACAGAGTATATGGTTCCGGCACACTTTTCGAATGAAAATTGTATCTTTTCGCAAATCATTAACTACCTAGTAAAATGCCCTTTTAGAAAATGCATACCTACAATTTTCGCCCACCGCTAGACACATCTAGATTCCTTCTCATCAGTCACCTTATTTCTGCAGTTCTGCACTATAGCAGCAAAATTCTACAGTTAATACTGAAATTAGACAAAATTAGAAATTATCTTATATTATAGGTACATTATCATATTGATACAAATAGAACTTCACCTTAGGCTTGTATGCATGATTTTAGTCAAGTATTTGAAATAAAAATAATCAACATTATAAAGTTAAGAGGGAATAAAAAAGTACCTATCTTTAATTAGAAAAAAATGTTCATACAATTTTAATTATTATAATACAATTTAAGAAATTTCTTAATTAAGGTTATTAAGAAATGCAATATCTATAGATTTAGATACAAGATTACTTATATTTTTCAGAGTTAATAAAGAAATAATAAAAATGGACAATTTTCGGCAACGATTATGTTTTTCTTCGCCTACGGTATCAGATATTTCATTGGATCAAGAACGAAATAATGTGAGACGTTTATTATTTATAATAATGCCCTAAGTATATATACTAATTACCTACGTCTTATGTTTGTGTAGGATGTTGAAGATTTAATGGTATTTTTTGGTACTGACAAAATAGGAAATATGATTATATTATGCATTAATCAAAATTATAATTTAAAACAATCGAACTCTTTAATACACATCCGAGATCCTACCGGACTAGAATTCACAAATCAAGGTATCTATATACTTATCTTAATTTACATAAAAATAAATTATATGTTTCAAATGGGGATAGATCACCAATCAATTAATTGCATCGCTAAAGTTTATCATAAATCTGTTTTTTTTTATGAAGACATTTCACTGATTGACAACCTTGCATACTAACACCTTACTAATAAACCAACAACAAATAAGTATACATATTCCTTGCTTTTGCTTCTTTTAGAAACGGATAGAGGATCTTATGAATTTTCTAGTTGGAAAACACCCAGTCTTCAATTTCAATGTACAGTGCCTATGCGAACATGGAGAATTGTATTCAGTGGTCGTCTAAGGTTAGAATATATATATTATATTACCTATACTATGTAAATTAAAACATAAGTACCTACATATACCTATTATATGTATATATTTTTTTTTATATACATAGAAATGGTGAGAACTATTGTCACGTGAAGATAAATTTCTTGTAAGTTTTATTATAAATATATATTTTTTTAATTTGGTTGATAGTTATATTTATTATTAGATAGGTACATACCAATGATACTATTTATAAAAAAAAATTTCTTATTCGAAATATATGGCCTTAAAACGGTATTAAATACCTATTGTAAATTATAAGTAATTTTCAAAAAAGTTTATAAGTTGTATACTTACCTAATAAGTAATAATTATTATACTATCAGCTACGCGTACACACATATTATATAATATATATTATATACCTATATAGTTATGCTTATGAACATTTTTATTTATTCTTGCTTAATTTTTTAGATGGAAGCCATTCGGATTTCCAGTGTACTGCGATAAAAATAATACGTTTTTCAAACATGAAATCGACCTTACAGATCCGGACTAGTATAAATGCTTCTTGTAACCAGTGGCGTAGACATGATTTCTGGGAGGTAAAAGAGGGGGAATTAACAAAAAAAAATGACACAGCTAAATGCGAGGGGAAAATAGGAAAATCGCCCATCCTCTCAAGACTTTTTACTTAGATAGTAAAATATTTAACAATAAAGAACAATGAACATAATTTAAATTGAATCAAAATTCGCATCAAACACAATATGGAAAATCATCCACTCCAAAGCCAATGAGGTTGGGATCTGACCCACACATCACCCTTTGTATACGCCACTGCTTGTAACGTATTAGGATCTATATATTATATATTTTAATTTCACAACACGGTTTTAGCATCGACAATTTATTGGGATTTGATCAGTTTGGTCAAATTACCGGTTCGATGGTCGTAAATGGTAAAACAGAAATGATTAACATGCGAGCAATGAAATTAAGACGGTGGAATATGTCGGTCGAAGACTCGGCGTTTGTTGGATTTATGAACAGTGATATAATGTGTTCCGTACAGAAATTAGAAAGGTAATAAATAGCTATTAGTTTTTTTCTATAATATTGTGAAAAGTATTAGGTGTCGTTGGTCATTGGTCATTGGAAATTAAAATGTTTTATAGTCTACAGTTGGTTTTTTACCATGGTATATAAACTATAAGCCAGAAGGTATTCAAATTAATTAGTTTTCTACTATAAATTTTGCACTGAATTTAGGATAAACTTCCGTGGCCATTTAAAAACGTCTTCAGAACACGAAATACTCCCACCTGATGGAATAGATTTCGTAAGTGAAGAAAACGACAATAAGACAATTGAAATACATCATAAAAGTGAATACATATACTCTATATTTTAACGGGTTTTTTCTAAATCCTTTGCTGCTTCGATGATTTTATATTTTTGTGTTATAGATTTCAGTTTAAATGCAAGTTTAAAAAGCCAAGTGACTGTCATTTTAAATACTGTATCAATTGAAATCGTTCTTGGAGACGACTTTAAAGGAATACTTCTATGTTTCAAGTAATATTTTAAACGGCTTTTAACGACACAATACTACGTATTATAAACGTAAAACAATAAAAATAACATCTGTCATCTTGTATCTGTGTGACTAATATATATTCATATCTTCATAATATTATTAATTTACCCGTACCTATTATACGAACAATATAGAAGTATAATTACATTTGTTATGGACTTTCAGAGATGTATATAAAACTGACAAGATAGTAAAATTTGCAGAAGACATTTCTGTAAACGATCATAAAATTGGCTTGACCGTAAACTTAGCCTCGGTGATGTGCATGTCCAGCAATATAGTAGGGAACAAAGCAAAATCTTTGTTCCAATTAAAAAAAGCAATCGTTGATGGTCTGATTAACGACGTGAGTTACACACGTGCAAACGCGTATTACCTACTACGTTATACGCTTTGGATTATTGAAAACGAAATCGATGAGAAATTTGGGTTAATGGTTTTTATAATATGATAATATTATGTTTTATGTTATTCGACTTAAAGATTATTGTCCCGGACGGTATATGCATAACGACAGTAGCGATGAGAACTCATATAAACGAAAATAAAAAATTGTCGATCGATTTAAACAACGCGATCGAAAAAGCAAAGCAGAGCGATTTCGAACAGATGGCGGTTTACTGTAAACGGTAAGCAGAAAAAAAAACATTATCCTCTGTTATTTCTATATATTATACCTATTACAGGTATATATGTGCATAATATGCGTTATATTATAATAGCTAGTTGATCCTTCACGGCGCTGACCGTGACAATTTAAATACCCGTGGATTTACAGTTTACACCTTCTCAAACTCTGTTAAACGCACATTTCACAGATTTTTTACACAGTTATTCGGGTTGTTTTAACCAAATATAAGTCAAAACTTTACATCCAATCGTAATAACTATTTTATTTTTTGTAACCATATACGAACAAAAGAATATTTGTTTTTCTTGAATCAAAAAACCCCGCGTGGGCAATTTTTTAAAATTGAAAGCTTTGCCTTCAAGATTAAACACATCCTGTGGTACAGGATTACCAATGCACCAGATTTCAGAGCCATGAGTGCGATAGACTTGATTGTAGACTGCTTACATAGTTAAACACACAAACATTGTCTTTTATTAATATATATAGATAATATTTAATTGTATTGTCCCGTTTAGGTTGAACGATCAGTGGCGGTCAACTAAACTGTGCGCTGAGTTGCTAGAGGCGATTTCGAACGGCGTAAACGAACACCGTGTGTACGCCGTCCGTTCGTCTGGAACGTTCGAGGACGGCGAATCTACGTCCTCTGCCGGGCCAATACGTCACAATTCTAGGCTGTACCGGTGGTACTTGTAACATAGGGGAGGCCGTTATAGAATGTTGGGTCGTCAAATTTCTCGGCGCGAGCTTTGACGTACCGAAAGTACGTTGTACAAGCGTAAATTTAATCATGAGTGCAACTATAGGACCAAATATTTTTTTTGTAAGGGGGGGGGGCTTTAATCCTTATATTTTCTTAATCTGTGTGGACATTTCCCTTAGAACCTTTTACTAAATTGGATACTTGCAAATTGGTTGTAATAATTGATATAAATATTTAATATATCTACATCAATATAGGTATATTATATTATATTAATATATTAATAACACTTATCCATCATAATTCACCGAACATGCACATTACACCCCTCCATGTCTTCCTTTAATAATGTATATTTATTCAAACACTGATTACTGGCATTTTTAAATATACTTAAGAGTCATATTTTCTATTATTTACATATATAGGTATAAAATAAACTCAATAATTTACTATAAAAAGGTTGATTTCCATTTGAAAAAAAGAAGCTGGTATTACCACCACACGACACTCCTTAAATGATATACAACAAATTTCAGCATTTGAACATTTTAAGAAACCATCTTGCAACATCATTCTTAGCCAATTTTATTTTTCATTGAGTAAAACATTTTTCGTGACTTATTATCCAATATATAACGTCATATTTGGGGGGATTAAGCCTATCCTAGCCCATGTCTAGTTGCACCTATGTGTATATTATCATTTATATATTTAGTTATTATTAACAAGCGTGCTTAATGTACAATAGGAAATAGTACAATTTAACACAAAATACATATTCATTTACAGAAAAATTAAACTTAAGAGGATGTTAGCGCACTATATATTTGGTTATCTCTGTCTGACCTACACGCAACATGGTTAATTTGCGTTCAGTAGAACCAACCTTGTCTAGTTAGCTATGGCCTATGGTATTAGAGCGAATTGACCTATTATCTTGACTTTATGAATTAAGAACATTGGCTGTGTTGTTATGTTGGCTTTTTACGATATTTCAATTCTTAAGCAAGTTATATGTGCGCAAAATGTTACATTTAAAAAAGCTAATATCGCTTTATAAAATTGAAATATCATAAAATAAGACAATGTAAGAAGTTATCGCACAGTGGCTAATGTTCTTTAGTTTGATAATAGATTAATTAAATCTAATATAATATATTTTAAGCTCACAACTAAACGACACAAAGCTGATCATGAGTCAGAGAGAAAACAAATAGTGTGCCGACATCCTCAGCTAAATGGACTTGACAATTAAAAATAAAATAATTAACATAATATATTAAACAATGTGGTTTAAAATATAATACCGCTACCGCCATGATATCTGTGGTACTTCCGTCATTATGGACTCCTTATAATCGTGGTGTTTCTGTAGTCTGTACAGTATAAAATATTATCACCCCGACCGTTTTCGCAGGAACAACGGACAGCCATTGATGTGTGACATGGCCGTGATCGTACAAGAACAAGTGAGCGGTCCAGGTATGGCCGGAGTCGCGTTCTCCAGAGACCCGAATACCGGCGATCCCGGGAAGATCACCGTAGCCGCGAGTTATGGTCTGGAAAAAGCGGTAAGCATAACCAGTAACCATATGAGTAACTATTGTTTCTGGGGGGTACGGGTCCCGCCGTTAGTTAGCAGCTGCCATTAAATGTACTATCATTATAAATTATAATACATACTATTGCATTACACTATTACAAATAATTTTTAACAAAATCAAAAGTGAATAATTATGGTAATAACATTTAAGTATACCAAGTTTCATAAAAAGGCCACTACCTATACACAATTACACAGTGACAGACGACAGTATCTACACACATTTCAATTTCGTACTCGATTACTCACACTCAATATTTCGTAATCTCGTACCATACACATATTACACAAAGTGTGTCCTACAGTCGAACTACACATAATTTTAGTCCCTAAAGCATATACATTGTAACTATAAGTAAATGTGTCTAAAAAATTCTTAACTAACATTCTACTTCTTATAGGGCGTTGTGTCAGGATCAGTCGAACCCCACGAGGTCGTTGTTTCTAGACTGCGGTTCGAGGCAGTCGATGACAATGTCACTACGTCTGCGGGACTTCTGCAGGCAACATCAAGTAAATATATTATGAACGTTAGGTTAGGTTATAGGTAATTCGAAATCGGAATACTTATCTTAAGCTTTATATATAGGTAATATACTAATATTGAGACTGCCATTGACCATAACAGGTATAGGGCTTAGTAGAAGATGCAAAAAACCTTAATGGCCCATAAAGCAAATATAAATTAAATTAAAAAGTAAAAATAAAAATTAATATACTAATATAATAAACTTATAAACTATAACCGTATTGTAATACTCGCCAAGTTCCAACTCACTATAGTCTATATATGTTTATAGGAATTTCTAATAAATTAAATGTCAGATTATAATAATTTTTTTTTATTGATCTTAAGCCCGGTGACTAAGACCATTAGCTGTTGTAGGGGTTATAAACTGTGGTAGGTAAGGTTGGTACGGTAAGGTGTTGTTATGGTTGTTACAGTAGGTAAGCAAACACATATATATGTGGCAAGGGTTTTACTACTACGAACCCTGGTGATCACCCATCCGGGGACTAGTAGCAGCAACTGGTAGCAGCCAACGCACCTCGCCAAGCCACTTTATTATATTTGATAATATGAATTCAGATGCTTTCATATTTTTTTTCATGTTCGATTTTGGTATACTCTTCGTAACCAAACATTCATAGTTTTATTACTTGTGAATTGTACGATTATTACTTATTAGTTATTACCTAGGTACTTAAACTGTATTTCCGTATATCAGATACGAGCTTAGGTCAGTTGGTATACGTTTCAGCTCTTAATATTATTATTGTTATTATTGTATTATAATTGAATTACGCTGAAATAAATAAATAAAAATAAATAAAAAATAAAATACTGCGAGTGAAGCAATACCCATATTGCAGTCTGGCACCTACTTCTACAGCTCACTCGCCATGCATTTATTTCACTACCTATTAATAATAACATTAATACATTTTATAAATATTATAACGCGTATATGAAATGCAGATTTTAGAGTTGAAAATGACAATGATGAGAAACCGCTGCAGTGTATTTCCAATAATTTGGCGAAAAAGTTGGCTGACATCTGCGTCCGACTGGAAGGCGTATTTGGTTCGCCGCAGGACATTGAGTGGGTGGCTGTAGAGGTATTCGTTTTGCGTAAATTATTTACAATAATTGTTCTTTGAATTTTTATACAAAGCTTGACTTCGACCAAGGTTTTAATGTCTTAAAACGTTGATTACATTTTAATTTTTATATTTTTATTGCGTTTGCTTTTTACGAAACAGTTTTGAAGTATAAACAAATAAGTTTCAGAATTTACTAATTATTGCAATAGTTGAACACTGTTTGAAATTTTATGTACATCAAAATAAGCCCTTGATTGTACCTCTACACGCTGCAGCAGTATATAGATATCGATACCGAGTTGTATGAAATCAAACCTAACGATATTATATTATATATAATGTACGCATATGGATTAAAAATTACAAGTAAAATATAATTATTAATTATTATTGCGTGTACCTACAGATATAACTAACCGTTTACTGCTGCAGTGTTCAAAACAAACGTTAGGTACTTAGGTTTATATTATATAAACATCAGTTAATTATCGTCTTCCACTGACAGGATCGACTTTACCTTCTCCAGTCGAGACCGATCACGTCCATATTCGCTTGGAGTAACGACGAAATCACGCGAGAATTTGACTCGCCATTTACGAGCGACGACGTGGTTATGTTTTACAACGTAAAGTTAGATCGCATAGCAATTACATTTCCTACAGAATACAGTATGTTGAAATTAACACAGTTATTTGTCCAATTTCAGAGAAGTCTACCCCAACCCTATGCACACTTTATCGTTGACTTTGGATTTCTTTTCAACGTACCCACTGTTTAAATTGACCGAAGGAGAGCCCACTGAAATCTACCGCAACAAACAGTTGTCCTACACGCACAACAATATGTGTCTTAACGTATGTCAAGTAGGTACATATATACAAACAAAAATGTTTTACAAATTTAACTAAATTGTTTTATCATCTCATCGATTTTTTTTTTTTTTATGAAAGATGTTTCAAGATTTAGAACCTGGCAGCGTATACGTTAAGATAATCGAGTACTCGATAGCCGGCCAATGTTTCTTAACGAGTGATATATGGGAGAAAATATTATTAAAGAATCGCAGTTCTACGTTAAAAAAAATTTTAAAATCTTTTTCTACATTTAAGGTATTTATTTGCTTTGTATATATGGAACACATGTTAAAATGTATTGAAAAACTATACAAACTAAAATATAATTTAGGAAACACTATACCTTGAATGGCGATTAAACGAGACACACAAATTGATTTCTAATGCAAACATAGAACATTCAGGCACGGCGTTGGATCTTTTGAATAATATCAATAGCGTTGTAGATGTTTTAGAAAAGGTATACATTAAACAATATTCAATATAATAATATTTTTATTACAGTGTTGGGGAACAACTTAAGTTACCAATTATTACTGCAACGAAATTACTTTTTAAGAGCAATTTCATGGTAAATTAATTAATAATTACGTTTTATTATAAAACGTAATTTATACGTATACTTTTAGTAATGTTACTTTTATTAAAATTACTATAAGTTACTTGTACGATGTTACTTTATTGTTTTTAAATACATTTTAAGAACCAATTCATAACATAATATTATGCCAAGTCAATATATCATATAAGTACGATTTTCTAACAGTATACTGTTAGAAGTCTATAGACTTTTTTGTAATGGCTATTTGACAAAAAATTTTTATTTTTAATAAGTATATTAATTTGGAAAATACATTTTTATTTAAAATAAATAATACAATTTGTTAAACAATAAATTATTGTTCTTAAATAAAATGTTTAAAAAATTTCATATTTTTTACTGTCGTTATTTAGTGCTTAATTATTAAACTGCAGTTATATTTTTGTAAATAAAAAGTAAAAAAATAACTTTAATTGTAATAAGGTTTGTTTTTTCAACTCAAAAGTAATGTAATTTGTCCAAATATTAAAAAAGTAATTTAATTACAATTTTGAAAGGTATTTCGTAGTGCAATTTAATTAACAAAAGTAACATTCCCAACACTGCATTAGTATACTATGTATATTGTACATGTACCTATAGGTATTGTACATCATATTATAATACATTTTATAATATTTTATAAGTTTCAATATATTTTTTAAACGACATATTTAAAGGTCACATCTTGTCACGTTGCATCGAGCACGAATAATATCATATCACATACACTGTTAGCAATTTTAGGACTAGGTTTCAATAAAGGTAAACTTATCTAATCATTGCAACTTTTTCCACAAATACAATTTATAATATCGATTAAAAACTATTGATATTTTAATGTTTAGACTCACCGATCGACACATTATCCAGTTTAGCGACCTCGATTGATACACCAGACATAATAAACGTTTCAATCTTAAAAGATATTCAAGTAAGGTCTATGAGCATATTATACAATACTGTGATATATTTTTTCATTAAATAACTCGATTATATTGTTTAGGCTATTGCTAGCGTTGTTTCCAAAATGTCTTCAAAAAAAGAATTTTGCGATTTGCCCGTTGAAAACTGTAACGACTGGTTAAAGGTGAATTGTGAGAAAGGTTATGATCAAGTAGAAGACTTCATTCAAAAATATGGACACCGTGGTGTCCAAGAGGTTTGACTTATACTATTACTAAGTACCAATAGTTATTTATGAAAAAATAAAAATTCTTGTATAGAACTAAAATTGTATGACTCAACCATCAATAATAGTTTATTATAGATTCAACACTACTAAAATAAAATAATCATATTACATTTTTGATACGTATTGAATTCCTGACATTATATTTATCGAAATTTATTTTTTAATAGCTATCACTCTTATTGTTAGTATTAAGAATCATCTATTCTTTTGCTGATTTTATAGTTAGATTTTGGTTCAGAAACATGGTCGACCGATCCCAACCGATTGTTTACGTGCCTCCAATCGTTAATATTGTACGAACACCGTCAATCCGATAAAAAGCCAACAGACAACGATTCTAGTACTGTGTCACGAGGATATATTCAAAAGTATTTTTAGTCAGTTATAAACATTTATGAAATGTCGAATTTATAATGTATTTTTTGTTCCATTAGAATGATATTCGATTACTTATTAAAGAAATATCGTCAGAGCATTTCGTATAGGGAACAATCAAAAGATATGCTGGTGCAGATCACTCACAAGCTGAGATTAGGTTATCGAAAGCTCGGCGAAAAGCTCGTGGCTGAAGGGAAAATACCGGATTCGAAACTAATATTTTTCATGTCTCAGTACGAAGTAAGAAAAATGTGCGGTAACAATAATTGCCCCGAAATAGTGCACAAGTAAGTGTTTGTGATATACTATCGTTGATAATAAATAGGTACCTACCTATTATAGACCACTATAATGAATTATATCAATTGTTTTTAGAATATTAGGGTTTGAATTGGTATAACAGACTGATGCATAGTTTAATTTAGATCTAACAAGAGATATATTATACGTCGATTAAGACTTTTCTTGAATGGAGAATTCAACATGGCTATTGATACTTAAGGACAAAGGTTGTGCTTGTTTTGGTCTTAATCGATACCGCGATTTTCTGTTTTTGTCTAACACATACGCGGCATATGATTTTAGACTGGTTATTTGCCAAATACCAATTGATCTAATGAAGCGATAAGAATTCTAAAAACAGATTTGAATTTGTCATCAAGTCTACTTGAAATCGACTTTCCCACATTTTAGATTTTTTGATTTTAACTTCTCCAAAAATTAAAATACGACAAATTTTTTAATTTTATTTTTTAATATGACATTTTTAAGAAACTGTGTGTAATATAATTTCCCACAAGTAACCATGTGGGAAAGTCGACTTAAAGTAGACTTGACGAAAAATTTAAATCTATTTTCATAATTCTTATCGCTTAAATATATCAATTAGAATGTTTGGCAAAAAACACACCTCAAATACTATGTCGCGCGGGTATTAGACAAAAACAGAAAATCATAGTACCTATAGAATCCCATTAATTATATGAAAAATTGGTACTATAATAATACGTTAAATCTAAAAACCGCAAACTTTAAAGAATATGCCCCAAATTTTTTTAAGGTTGTTATATCCAAAAACCGAAAATTGTATAATTTATTTATTTTTTGATATAATATATTGTTTATCATTTATTTGTTTATTTTGATAAAATAATATAAAATAAATTACTGTCAGCCAAGTACTCATCACAATAATTACATTAGAATTCTATATTTTTTTTAATTGTTATAAATTTAGAATAACAATTTCATTTTATTTGTAAACAAAAGTATTTTTTTCATTTTGGTTGGCAATTTATATCAACATTTTCTATTTAGTGCTTATATACCTACCAAATCTTTTGGTAAACTTTGTAAAAGTTTATGACATTCGGAATATATCTGTACTCGAAATCATAAGTGTGCGATTTTTGGATGCAACCTAATAATATTATTTATGATCTATGATTAAAAAATAGTCGGGTTACTTATAAAATATAAAGGTTCGGTTACTTTACCTAGTAAAATAATTATTTCTACCCTTTGTATTTCATTATAAATTTCTCTCAATAGTATTAATAATTCGTCATTAACATGTTTGATTTTTTTTCTTGCAATTTTTTTAAATTTTATAGAGCATCGAAAAGACGTAAATTGTGGCCCGATTGGATCTTGTTGCAGTTTGACGACGTGTGTTACGGACCACCTGTTCCTAAAACATTTTTAGACGAGGTTCATTATACTATATAATATTATATTTGATACATTTTTTTTTAATCCTTCAAAATTGTACGTATGTTCTACATTTCCATGTACAGGAATCTGTTTACAGTTCCATACGGTTTAAAGGTTGTTGCGTGTTTCCTGGACGGGTTAAAAACCGTGCGTGTGTACTAGAGCACATCGAAGACGCGCGTTGCTTGCGGACGGGAGACATTTTGATCGTGAAATCTGTCGACATAGCTTGGTCACCATATTTCCCGATTATTTCCGGTTTAGTCACGGAGATCGGTGGTGTAATATCTCACGGTGTGCAATGAAAACAAAATAATGTAAAATCTACGTAGAATATGTTAATCACTATTATCGCATTTGTATTTAGGAGCTGTTGTCGCCAGAGAATACGGGTTACCTTGTCTTGTCGGAGTACAAAATGTCAAAAAATATTTCAAAACGGGTAAAACGAAAAAAATACAAAAACAATTTCGAGATTTGAAATGAGGATTCAATTTTGAATTTCAGGTGACATGATAATTCTAGACTCCGAAAAAGGATTCGTCATTAAAGACGACAGCATCTTTACGAATTGAAATTACATACTTAAATCATAATTTATTATAATAATTCATATTTATGTATATAATTTAATTTTGAAGTAAAATATAAAATAAAATAAATTGAGAACAATACAAAAAGTGTAAAGAACATAAGATTACAAAAAAATCTAATTATTAATACTAATTTAAATATGTACAAAAATATAAAGTATAAATATATATAATAATAATTTACCGAGACACAATTATTAACGGTAAGTATAATACTATAATATGCTTATATCAATTTACGTTTTTAAATTTTTTGTAATCCAATTCATAAAACTCGTAACTCTGGTGTATACTCCCGGGTACTGGCCTTTGCCGCATCCTATTCCCCAACTGACGATACCCACCTGGGTCCATTTACCATCGTTGAGCATCAGAGGACCTCCGCTGTCGCCCTGTTTTAATAAAAAACAAAACAACCATTATAGGTATGATGGAACAAAACTCACTAAATACGAATTAGGTAAAAATATATATCAATATGCATTACGATTTTATACTTACACTGCAAGAGTCTCTTGCTGCTTTTCCCGCACATAAGAAATGGTCTACGATCCCACCCGGGGCCGCGTTTCCGTACTTGTACTTGCATTCCTGATTTGTCCACACTGGTACAGTGACCTTCTGCAGAACCGCCGGTTGCGGACCACCTAAAAACAGACAATACACCGTATTGATTTTCAATCGCAAAAATTGATACACGTTCGTCTACTCCGAAACTCACTCTCTCTCAAGCTGCCCCAGCCGATAACTGTGGCCGTCTGCCCTGCGTACATAGATCTGCTCGTCGGCAAACATATTGGATGCACTTGTTTATCAAACTTCACTGGTTTATCCAGGGTCAGGAGCGCGATATCGTTGTACTGAGGTTAAAATACAATATGGGTTATCGAACGTAAATAAATGTTATTAATTATTAGTTTATAACTATAGGATATATCCAACGATTTACTAACCAGAGTTCTTTGATCAAAACCTTTGTGCCGAACGACTCTTTTGATTTTTCTCTCTAAATGTTTCACGTCAGATTTGCTTTTGATATTATAGTCTCCGAGATTTGCCGTCAAACGAGCTACGTCCCACGAACTCATGCTGCAATCAAATTTCAGAATATCAAGACGGTAACGAGTGTTTAAAAACATTGAGTTCTAAATGTCAATATACTTACTGAGCAACGCAATGTGCTGCCGTCAACACGTGTGTGTCATCGATTAGAGATCCTCCGCAAAAATGCCTGCCCGAGTTGAATATAGCTACCTAAAATTGTTTACAACTCGTCATAGTCAAACACCTATATGCTGAGCACATAATATAGGTACCTATATATATATATGAATACCTACAATAACGGTGAGAACACCACGAACCATTGTCGTTTTAGATTTGCCTTCACTATAAATTATTTGTAAGTGTGCAGATACATGATAATCATATTACTTATCTAACTATATTGATCTATAATATGGCAGCCGAAAAATTATACACCGGAGATACTATTGCCGAGACAATACTACCGAATGTAATATAATAGACAAGATTACAATGTGAAACAATTATTTTCACTATTATTGGAGCATATTATGATGTTTGCAATTTTAATTATGTATATATCGTCACATATTCACATTATATAGATGATCTCTCTATTTCGATTGAGATTAAGACATTATCGTACCGTGCATCGAAAATGTATAGATTATTTTATAGGCGCATAGGTATAGGACATTAAGCTTAAGCTTATGAGCGTAAAGACTACTTTGCAGATTGACCTAGTTTCATCAATTTCCAGTGAACATAAAAGATATTTTACCGTGACATTTGTAGACGATATAATATACATTACACGCGTATATATTATTATATGCATTATTTACTATATTATTACCTATAGCCTATAGGTATAGGTACTTACGATCCACGGCCATTCTCCGGGGTCCGCGTTTTGACCACCGACGATCCTCTCTTGATCTTGCGGACCGTTCTTCAGTCCACACTGAAAATCGTACCCCCCTTCATTGTCCACGTAAGATGGTGTGGTACTGGTGGTGGTTGTGGTGGTAGGTTTGTTGTGCTGGGTAGTAGTAGTGACATTTTGATGATCGTATGGCGGCCGTTGCTGTGGAGGCCATGCCGGTATCGACGGTTGCTGTGGAGGCCATGGTGGTATAGTCGGTTGCTGTGGAGGCGATGGCTGCATTGGTGGTTGCGTCTGCGGAGGATGTGTAGGAATCGGCGGAATAGTGTGGTCTGGAGGATGCGTTGGCAAAGGTGGTGGCCAATTTGGTGGCATTACCATCGACGGGGGTGGTCTCATTCCTTCTTCTTTGTGACTCTCTCCGATGAAGCTCGGGTGATCGCAGCACACGCCAAACATCTAAATGCCGATGGAGATACGATTAGTCGTTAATGTATTACTGTTTGTGGACATCAGTTTATTTTTAACATTTTATTGAAAATGCTCGGTTTTTATTTTATTTTTCATAATATAAAATAATAAGCGCAAATTATAATGTAAGTACCTATATCTACTACCTATATAATATTATATTATTTTACTATTTTATCATTTAAGCCTTAATGTGATAATCGTAGTTGTAAAAAAACACTTTTATAATTCCATATATACATTTTGATAGCTGATGTGGATTTGGTACACTATACGTGATACTATTGTATATTATAATATACTAGCTGATCCCGTGCACTTCGTTACCCGTTAAATGTCCTAACTGTATATAACTCAAATGCGTTAATTGTTCAATGCGTCATTTAATATTTGGTGTATGATGTTCTAGATTTATCTTAACTTTTATGTTGCCCGGAATTAAAATTCTGATTCGCAGCAGTATATTATCAGGTACCTAAGCAGTAAGCAATCTACCTGCGGTAGATCGCGGACCCCGTGCTGTTTGTGTGTAAGTGTATGATTTAACTCTAAGGTATCAAAGTTATACCAAGTTTGTCATTTTTACTTAATTCCACCTACGGTGGATTAATATAATCAATTAGTACAAAATCCTAACCTAACCTAACCGTACTAAAATTCGATGAATAAAAAAAACCAAATTTAACCCTTTTTAATTTAGCCTAATCTTCTTCCCAGAGGTATAATCTACACACAAACATTCATTTATATAATATAATATATATATTGACAAAAATAATAATACAAATCAACAAACATGCCCGATTAACCAATAGCAACCAATATTATATAATACACTATTATTATTTTAATAATAATATTATTTTAATTTTTTTCTGGACAATCCTTATTACTTAGGGGTATAAAAAATAGATAGTAGCCGATTCTCAGACCTACTGAATATGCATATAAAATTTCATAAAAATCGATCAAGCTGTTTCGGAGGAGTATGATAACTAACATTGTGACACGAGAATTTTATATATTAGATTTTGCATTCACCTGTTTGTGGTCGGTACTTATATAAGTGCACGTGTCGTACATTCCCGCCATCCACGAGTCCCAGTACTGAAAGTTTGGCACTTTGATGTACGGAAAGCACGACCGAAAACTCGTGCACTTGCCCAGCGTGCCTCTGCTCGTCAGACACGGGCCCGACACCATCGTCCACGAACCCTGTCTTTTCGTCCTCGACGCCCTGTTGGTACTGATGCCGTCGACGCTTTGGGGGCCGTTACCACTGTTACTCGTCATCGTATCATGGTGTTGATTGACATCGCGGCCCTCGTCCGCAGGATATGCTACGATTATTACAATTATACAGTTATTATAAGTACAAAAATTCGAACTCTATGTGATAACATTTTTAAACTTCGAACGTTATTCGCGGCTGCGCGCAATATGGTATCGTCCATGCACGGGCGCGGAAAAAACACGCGGGTCCGGAGATATTGCTTGATATTAATCGTTACATAATACAATATATTATTATAAACTCGATATGAGAGGTGTGATTCATGCTACAAAATATAATACTTATACAAGTATACAGTATGATAATGTGTGTACAATACACATGTCAACCTGTCTGAACTGTCGTTATTTTATCACAACTAATATTCATCAATTATTTATACTGGACGTCTGCTACACCTTTAATAATAATAATATATAGAATTACACGTTTACACGCAACTGAACGGAAATATGGTTCACGATGACATTAAATAATAATATTATATTTTAAGATAAGTCTGCAGCGCACTTTGTGTTATCGAGACCGGTTCGAGACGCGTACACATACCTATATATTATTATAATATATTAATAAATATAATACATAGTACATACCTAGCTGGCTATACATAAATAAGCTTAGCCCGGCAATAAGAAAAGCCTTTATGACGATGTTCGTTTTTTTTATAATCTATTAGGAGAATATTGTTATTAAATTATAATAATTTATAATACATTAAGTGTTAATCTCGATCCCGATTCCATTAGTGGCAATAGGACGGATAAAATAATTATAGAAAATCGTAGGTGACCTCCAAGGCTTTACTATAATAATACTCGCGTTTATATTATAAAGGTGAACATAATAATTTACGGGATTTCAGGATTTTATTTATTACTTTTTTATTTAGACGGGTGGTATAATTTTGTTCGGTTGTTGTAGTAATTTTGAATCCAGCTAAACTCGTATAACACAATAGCATGTACAATGTAAATAGTACATAGTACATTTGTATATTAGTATGATGAATACATTAAGCTATCTTAATTATAAAAATGTTACTGTCGTTCCAGACATAGGCGTGCGCAGATTCCAGTTTCAGGGGCAGCAAGAGATTAATTCGGCTCGTTCTCCGAATTCGCCGTTAAACCGCCCGTAGTTTTACTTTTTACAATAGGGTATCAAAAATAAAATTGTATTGGTTTTTTTAACCATAAATGTTAATAATATTTACAACTTAAAAACATGCCAATTCTTTTTTTTATAGTAGACAGGTTAGGTTCGATTCGTTTTATACTGATAAGTTCTATATAATTATAAAATTATAAAATATTTATCTATAGTTTACGTTAACCCGAAAATTAAAAAATGTAAAAAATTGTTTTATCTACATTGATCATCATTTGTGAAAGTATAATTTTACCGATGCTCATTATTCATAATATATTTTCCGGCCGCGGTAGCCCCAAAAATAGTCCAGGGGCAGCTATATGGTTCCAGAACAAAACGATTTATTTCAGTCACGCCACTAGTGAACTAGTTTTATTTTCTATAGCTAAAGTCATTGGGGATCCCTTATATTTTTTCTTTATTAATCTTTCCGAACATTTCTCTTTAACCCTACATCCAGTACACTCTCTACGAAGTTTGTATATAAAATATTTCTAAGTACCCAGCTTATAATACATTAATATGTAGGTAATACTAGGTATATTATATACGTCTTTTTAATCTTTAAATTTTAATTTAATTTTAATACACACTTTCTATCTTTTAAATTATATATTTCTAAAATATCTTCATTCTTTAATGAAGATATATATTGATTATTGACGTATCCTTCAATATTGAGAAATGAGAATAAGAAATTTTGAGAAACAGTCATACAGCACATATTATATTACAATATAAATACCTATACGAACTCTTAGTCAATATATTGATTGTTAAGAAAACATTTTTAATGACTATAATTATCCAAAATGTTTTTTTTTCAATTATATTTAATTAAAAAAAATTATATTCCTTCAGTACTTGTTTGAAGCGGACTTGGTTTTTTTTTTTTTGGAGGGGGGAGCTCAAGCCGCCCCCTATTTGCGCCAACCCTATGTAGTAGGTATATATGGTATATCAGGTGGTACGGTTTTTTCAATATTTTTTTATATTAATCATTGATTTGTACGCAAGACGTATCGAACACGACGTGTTGTCGCATACCTAATATCTATTACAGGTGACTGCCACGGACAGCGATATCGCCAGTGTTTTTTCCCAACATTCGCGAATTAAATGAACGATGATTATAGGGTACAGTGGTACAGTAACGTTTGTAATACAATGATGCTGGGCTAATGACCCAGCGGCAGTCCGATTAATCATGCAAAAACGGACCACCGTTGCGCGTCGCTGCGTATTATTATACGCATACATACATAGCGCCACGCGGCTTAATCGAAACACGAAGTCGCTTCCGGCGAACGATACAGGTGGCATACATATTAATAGAGTTTACTTTATACGCCATAATGTGTAATTTAGATATCCGAAAACAAAGTAATATAGGTACCTACGTCCAACACCTATGGCTGTGTTATTTGCGCGTACGAATTTTTTTTTCCATTTCTTATGTACAGTAATCGTTCTCGGGCCTTCCCCCCCGAGATGAATATTATTTTATCACGACCGCGTCACCCGATCGTTGCAGGAATAATATATCAGCCTTTCGGATACAATAAAAAAATTCCGCGAAACACTGCTAACCTAAAACCTGCCGCGAGTATGAACCATAAAGACGTGTTAACCGCGCTTTGATCTTTCGCGTCCAGCTAGGCGTCAGTCTTCATACGATTTAAATATTTAATAACATGTTGCGTAGGTTGTATCCAGGTAGGTATACAATGTACACCTTAATTGTTTATCTACGCACGAATTATTATTATACAAATTAATAATACACACATTTATGATGTGTCTATATTAATAATATCGTCTCCTGTGATTCGAACATATTATTTTCTCAAACGATCGAGTTTTTTTTTGAAACTGCAGTCATGCGTGATTATTATGGTAATAATCGGATGACGTGTGATTATTAATAAACTGTACCATTTTAGTTTCTGCGAAAATAAAATATGGAAAGACCAATTAATAGAAAGCCGTCCGACTTACAGAGTCCTGCCTACATACACGGCTACACGTTACTACGTTGTAAGTATAAGTAGTTCTTTAAGAAATCAAAACGAAAACAACTGTTTAAACATGATAGTTACATATACAATATAATGTACATAATGTGCGTATTGGATTAATTGTCTATCGCGACAGACTTCGCAATGCGCGTAGTATTATATGCCAGGGATTGATATTATAGTAGGTACCTATTTGAAATAAAAGTATTTTGTATTTCATATTTTTAAATATTTCAAATACATTTAAAAAATATACAAAATGAAGATTTCTTAAAATGCGGTCTGCACCAGCCCCAAACTTTCAAAATAATATGGTACACAATAATTTTTAATATTTTTATAAATGTAGGTACACATAATATGTGTATTATACATTATAAACTATACTGTCTTTTTTTGTGTTTTCAAACGGAGATTTATCTACGTGTCGTGTAATTGTGTAAAAGTCGATTTCACGTCTCACTAATTGTTGATAATAATATAATATTATTATATTGTATTATTAGGACTCACCCAATATATCGATCCAGTTGACTGTCGACTATCCCATCTTGTCTGCTTATAAGTTACATAAGTCCTGTAATACACCTTATAAGTCCATCAAAATTCAAAAGTATATAGTTACATTATAGATATACCTATATGGGTACTACTGTACTACGGTGGTAACTTGTATAGTAATTACTTATTACTTATCGGAACCTTAAAAATTACAATGACACAATTCGGCTGTTCCATAATATCCTTAAAATTAAAACATTATTTACATGAAATACTCGAATACAAAATGACTTGCTGTAAATAACTATAAGTTATAATTGGAGGTGTCAATAACTATATCTCCGAGTTATGCCCTATACATGAATCATTTTGTTTGATTTATATACTATATACAAAATGATGAACAATTATATGTGGTTAATAGGTAATAATAATTATTATGATAGTATAATAAGTAAGTAATAACTATTATCACCACACACAATAGATTTTTGAGTATAGGTTCTATATTTTTATTCGTCAGACATAGCCGCTCCCCCGTGTGCCGACCTAACAATATACCTATTTTAATGTTTAATGCTGCACGTCTATCCGTAAAAAATTGAGACTGGTAAACGATAAAATTACAGTATAGGTATATGGGCTCATGTGTTGCTAAATATTGTAGCCAGACCTCATCAGACTTATGGGAATACATATATATAGGCATAGCTGCAGTATATGACATATACGTATTATTATAGAGGCGTATAAGCGTATAGGCGTATGGCCGGTATTAGGTATAGGGACAGCCAAGTCGGAATCAGCCAAAAAACCTAAAACGTGTTTGAAATTCACTTTTGTTCCCGTTCCCACTGATGTACCTACACACGACACACACACACATACCCACACACATACATTTTACTACATATTATAAATAAGTATAATATAATATAACTGGTACCTATATATAGTGTTATCACACAAATCATACAAAACCAATTACATCTCTGCCAAAATACCCACACACACACAGAGACACACACGATCTGTACGTCTCCACGTGTCACATCTAAACTCATAAATTCGCACGCCATTTATATTTTAATGTATTTTTAACAATATTTCTGTACATATCAAATAGATGGTTTTTTTTCGTAGCGGTCAGAGTAGTAGTTTATGTACGTGCATATATATAAACAATCAAGTCTTGGACTCGGCCACTCTGTTTTCTTTTTCTTTTTCTTTTTTTGTACGCTTTAAATATCTTCCAAACTGGTCATTCGCAATAATATTATACTGTATTAAAAGTTGAACAGTCAACGTGGGTCAATATACTCTTATGCACACATCAAGACCACGCTCGGGTTACCGTCGTATATAGAGGGGATGCAATGTGTACATACTACATTATATTATTATGTATATTATTATAAGACGAGTATAATATATAAATAAATATATTTACGTTTTATACATTTTGTATTCATTTGTAGGTTATTTCGCTGCGCAAAAAAAAACTTACGACTAATCACCGTATAATATAGGTAGGTACCTACCTATAATAATATAATTCGCATCAACGACACCAATAACGCGTCTTGGTCGTATATACTCGTATTATATAGGTATATAGTGGCACCCACAAAACCTGCCCAAACTGAGTGAAAACGATTAATTTGAAAATAAAATTCGCGCGGTCTCTTAGCTGGACATACGACATGTGTTAAGTGTATGTACATATTATATTGTTTAACTGTAAAAAAAATAATATATTTATCATGTTTTCTCCAAAATCCGTGTCACTGTTTTCGTGGTCAATTTATTTAAATTTAGCAAATAATTACGTCGGAATTTGAATACAGCTGGTAGGTATGTACTAGCACCATTATGATGATTATAATCATACACATCATACACATGTCCAACATACTTTTCTAGAGAAAACTCTGAATTTAGGTGTGTTAAAAATGGACATTTCTTCTTCTAATTTTAATTTGTTGTTTTTATCATGTTAAAATCATCAGATCAAACCGACAGGTGTCTGTTTAATATTTTTAAATACAACATTTGACAACGTGAAGATTTGTTCTTGAAATCTTGTTCACCTAGCAGACGTTTGCTGCCTTAAAGACTATTCTCATACAATAATAACTGATGTTATCTATATAAGTCATTATTATTATTGATATTTTTCTTCGTATAATTTATAATATATTATACTGCGGTGTAGTGAAATAAAAAAATCCCATTCTATGAAGGTGACTGACTCTAACTGATTATAGATTGGACGTTAACTATGTATAATTTATGTACCTACAACTACTTGATTTAACTTATCTCATATACCTATATGACAATGCACATTTTTATCTAAAGATCACGTATTTACATTTGTATAATTTGTGTTAGACACATATGTATATTTACCGTGATAACCTGACAAAAGAAAACAACAGTTGCCCGCCCTATATGTTTACACTTATTAATTAAATATATAATTATGTATGATGTGCTGTGTACAGTGTACACTGTACAGTAAGTCGATTACTGAGCAGCCGAGGACTTACGAATCTACAGCCTAACATATCATAGGTACGTAGGGTAGTGTTATAATATTATGTTCTTCAATTTTGCAAATTTGTTAGGTACTTATGTCTTAACCTCGGTGTTGGCAGTTCGTCCAGTGCGTGATGTACAGCTAGCTGTCGTACAACGGGTTATCGTACGAAAAAAAATTTAAATTATATAATATAAACTCGACGTGAAAAAACACAACATCGTCTCAAACGAAATACTAAGAGAATTAATATTTTGAACCAGTCATATATCGGCTTTACCATATCTGATTGTTGCAAGCCATTCGCGCGTTTCCATTGCGACTATATATTTTTGGCCTCCGGTTAGATATATTATTATTCTATTTAATTTGCTGTAATGTAACAAAAGATATAGATCTTGAAATTTCGAAGCAATGATATATTCATATTATATACCTAATATATATATATATAATTGCATTCCAGTATACCTATACCCAACTGCTTGTATTCCTTTCAACGGTGCCTATCTAAAACCAAATACCTACCTATACAATTATTACAATTATATAGGTACACGTAATCTCGTATTGATCTAGAGCAGTAATCATTTTTACTATAAATTTACACCTACACGTTTTATAATTTGTCAAACGTAAAAGGATTTGTTGATAAGAGAAGATCCTCTTACATGTACCTGCTGTGACATCCATATGAATTTAAATACATAATCTTAAGAGACCGTTATAACCACAAACCACATGTCTTATAAGTTGTATCCGTCCTTACTAAAATGTATTAACATAAATAGCATAACAAATTTTACGTTTAGGAGAATCCGTTTTACTCTGTTATTTTTAATATTTGAGAGAATTGACCTGATCAAATTAAAGTTTATAATATTATTTAGGGCACAACATTAAGTATAAATTTTTTGTAAATTTTAAAATGATGACCTAACTTTCTTAAGAAGAAAAATATCAAGGTGCTCTATAGATAAAATTCTTACCCATAAATGTGATAATATGACCTATACATTCATATTTGACTTATGGTCAATTTACTTGAACATATTAATATAATATAGTAAAGGGGGTTCTTCTGAATATAAAATGTAGTTACGTTATAATTTTCCAAGTTGTGTGTTACTGTGTTAGTAAGGCGGAGATATCACATACGGATATAACGTCCTCTTAACTAAATTGAAAAGGTATAGAACGCCTTAGTGAAGCTCTAAGCACAGAACCAAGCAATATTATATTCAAATTTCAAAATACTATGACTTTTATCGAGAAAAACCGTAATTTGTGAAATATGAGAATAATATGATATATTATAATTTATATAATTTAATTTGTAATTGTTTTTCATTTATAAATACTATTGACCATCAAAAATGTAACCTAATTAGATCAAAGTCAATATATCATGTTGCTCAATGGCCTTTGATACCGAGGATAGCTTCTAATAAAAAAAATAAAAGGGTGTGACATTACGGCAATCCACGTATTAGGGAAACCTGAACTAATTTTTGGCAATGTTATTTTTTTTCGTCTGACAATATAATATAATATATGTATTATTATTGTCTATTGTCAAGTCGGTCGACCATTAATCTGCATATTTATATTACTTATTTCGAGTCTAGTACTACCTACGTCCGAATAACGAGTAATGGCATACGCCAATGATAGTTTTGATAGCAAAAATGTCTGTGATATATTTGCCTCACAGCGTTGAGCATAATATATTTTATATTGATCTATAGCCAACGAATAGAAGCAGCTGCAGCTAAGCTAGTGTTGATCGGAAATCAACAGAAATCGGAAATCAAAATGTGTGTGTGTGTTGTGTTATGTTTTTATTCCCAAAAAACAAACATTTATTATTACGTACGTACGTCGTATACTCATAATATGTAAAATATTTCTTCGAAACAGAGATCTAGGGCAATAATTGTTTAGATGGACTGTGTCACGCGGGTAATATAACACGACGAACGCACTGGCAAAATTCTGAGAATATTTCGGGTTTTTGATTATAATATTTAATTGTATTTAAATTTTAAACTAGTCGAAAATTATAATGAAAGATGGAAATTCTAAATTATCTACCAATACAATATAGTATTATAGTGTCTTCGAGAGTTGAATTCCCATGAATATGATATGGTTAAAATTTAAAATTATCAATATAGCTATATTATAGGTATATAACTATACCTAGGTACCATTAAATTTTCCATTTAATACAATTCCTTAGTTATTATCAGAATTAAAGAAAAATTTAGAAGTAAACTTTATATCATAATATATTATTATTGTGCAATAATAATTATGTTTGTGTTTTGTATACTTAGGTCTGAAAAATGAACATTCCATATTCAAAACAATCTTAATGGATCTCAAATCTAAATTTTAAGTTTTTATCAAATCAGCCGTCACATACTTTTTGAAATATTAAAATTTATTTTTAAAACCTTTTTACAGATTACTGGAACTCACTGAGATGGTATATTGTATTGACTATTAAATGTTGATAATAACATAGTAATGACGAATACTTATATTACATTGTCACTATAATAGGTAAATAATTAATAACTATATTTTTACTAATTCTACGTGTTTATCCATGTCAATAACAAAATATAAATCGTACTTTATTTAAATTTTAAAAACTGATTTATTAATTTACTTAGATAGGTACCATATAATATATTCAAAATGAAGCTACATTTTCAAAAAAAATTAATTATAACGCAAAATACATTTTTATGGCCTATAATGAGACACCTACTAAATTAAAATTTAATTACCTATTTAAGAATTTTAGGTAATATAATATTACCTACCTAAAGACTGGAAAAAGAGATTTTCCCTGTGGGCCTCCGTCTATGTTTATGTTGGGGGGATCACTCGGGTCTATAAATTGTTTTTTACAGAATAAAATATTCACCAAATGGCAAATCGGAATACTTTAAATTTAAAACTATTAATTTTTTATATAAATTATTATTACTTACTGTTATTTTTAATAATATAATAATACCACGACAAGTCAAGAATTGGCTTAGGATCTTTAACATAGTATTTTAAATTTTTATCGTTAATCGAAGACCGAAATATCCTCATATGTTTCCCTACCCCCCCCCCCTCACCATATTGTGTTGTTGCAATTGTTTTTTGGCCGATATTTAGTACGGAATTTTTACGAATTTGTGCGATAAGAACCTCACTTTCTTCACATTTTTTTTTCGAAGTTATACGAAAATTTGCTTGAGTGGCTATAGAAACGTTTCTTTACCCCCCCCCCCCCCCCCATATTTCCAAAACGACTTATTTATGTGAAACTTCTATGTAGATATTTAGTACGGATTTATACGACCATAGGCGAAATTTTTCAAAAATATCTTACAACCGAAAAAAGCATTTTCCTCATAATATGCCGTTTCCCCAGCCCCCACTAAACTAAAAACACGTTTTCGCATGAAACATAGTATAGATATTGTGTTAGATTGAATATCTAATGCGAGCATAGTGACCAAATTTTTTTTCAGTTTGGTGCCCCTTCAAATATTTCCCTTTATTGTAATAAGTTAAGTCTTCTTACGTGCAATTCTACGATCATAAATCATAATACTACCCAGTGGTGGCGCGAGAGGATTTTTGTGAGACAATTGTCTCACAGCTAAAAAGGGTGGTGGGTGGGTACTGGTAGGTACCTATAGTGGATAGTCAGTTCTGAAAAATATTGAGTGACACAACGTATCAAATAAATAAATAAATTATT
>NC_042494.1:4191728-4200582 GCF_005508785.2 Acyrthosiphon pisum
CCAGCGACTCTGTTCAAATTTAATAGGTGGGTCGTGTGTGCTGCAACTAACATTTTCTTGTCTCATTGTCGAAAAAGTTCACGCCGCCACTGCTACTTACTACCTATATACTTATTATTAATGTACATATTTCTAATTGTAATTATTTCACATACAAAAATATGGTTGTTTGAAATGTTCAAATAATTCTATTTTATTTGAGGGTACGGTGAACCATGAAAACAAATATACTCATACATTTATAGTTAATTTTATTTGAGTTATAACATTTCAATATAAATTAAATTATAAAAATACATATAATTTGTGTTATTTATTCTTATTAGTTATGACTTATGATTTATTATAAACATTTGAATAAAACTATATGTGCTTAAAACGATACCAGTTTAATATTTTATAGAATACATGAATATAAAATGTATTAATAATACACAGTGGTGATTAATTTTAATATATTTTAGTAATAATTCAATTACCTACTCCATTTGAGCATGTGTGTTAATGTTTTATTTATGTAACTCGTTCTGACCTTGCCACCTGTTTGCAAGTTACATTTTGCTGCTCCCGGATTATCTAACTAAATTAAATCCTAAAATATGCTCTGGTAGTTAGGTATTTTTAGTACCTATCTATCATACCTTTATAGGCTATTTTAGTCAACTATAAAATAGAATATGCAATAGATCAACAATACTAAATATCTTACATTGACACATTATATTATATATGAAAGCTAATACCATTGATTATAAATATTGTAGTATTTATAAATTATAATCAATGCTAATACGTAGGTAGTAGGTACATCCATATAATTGTATCCACTGTGTCAATTAATTAACCTCAAATTATAACTTTTAGCTTGGTAGGAACATTGAAGTTTGACGATATTTTTACAAAATAACTACTAAGTTAGACTGCAAAACATGCGTGAAATGTCTTAACATAGTTTAATTTATGATGGTGTAATTAACTAATTAATCCATATAATATACTCTATACCAAAAAGCGAGTTTTTTTGTCATACAATTGTATACAACGGACAACGTATTCATTTGGTGTGTCACCAATAGATTACTATAAGAATCGTGAGTGGAATATTAATATTCTTATTATATATGTATTTTTGTGAGTGCGTACGAAGTTTAATTCGTATAGAGTACACGGAGGAATGTACTGTAATGGATTTTTTCCATCCGACCGGAGATATCTGATAGATGAGTGTAATTTTACCTAATAAACTGGTTAGATATCCGTTTTGTATTACTAATTAATCTAGAAATAGAAAAAAAATTATTTTAATAGTGCCTATATGAATACAGTATTTACATTTAAGTTATTGTCGATCAAGAAAAATTACATTAAGGGCCGTTCTTACAATATCCGGTAAAGTGTCGATTAACGCTAACCGACTGATAACAGATTTTTTTACCGGCAGAATTTAGCCGGTTAAGTGTCGGTTAACTTTAACCAGACATTGTAAGAACGGCCCTGAAAATACAATTATGATGGTCTTTGGTTTTAATCAAAATGTAAGAGTGAATATCGAATATATTTTGAGATAGTACAAGTAACCATGGGCGTGAAAATTCGGTAAATTATTCGTTCAACGTCGAATATAGGTACTAATATATTAATATATTGATATTATTAATATATTGTTAGATATTCGTTGAAAAATATCTCATTGGAAAGTGAAAACATCAAACATTTAATATTTTTATAAATTGTGTCTTTATTGAATCATATTACTTTGGAATATAATCAATCTGAAATAAATTATCCCGGAAACAAATGTGCTCAGAAACATAATTTTATAGAAAATATTCTGTTGGAAACCTATGTTGTTGGAACTGTAATATTATGAACAATATTTTGTTGAGAATTTATATTATTGGGTAATTGGGTTACGGTTTGGAACAAATATTTTTTCGACAAAATAGTTTCTGAGCTAATACTATTCCGACAAAATTAAATTCCAAAATAATATTTGCCAACGGTTTAATTTCCAAACGCATACGTTTTAGAGTAAAATACTTTTCAACCGAAATACGTCACCCAGTAAATACTTATTAGACAAAATATATTTTCAAATCAATACATTTCCAGAAAATTAAATACAATTCAGAGAAAAATATTTCCGAATTTCTACGTCTAAATATTTTCTAAAATACTTTAGACCTTCATTACAATCATGGAAATATTATACATTATAACTTATCTTTAGTACCTATTTTGAAGAAAAAAATATAACTAACAATTTCGCTGCAATTGTAACGTTTGTATATGCACAGTGCACAGTATTTCTTTTAATAAATTGTTGCACGTTTTATAACGGTTACAATAATTTAAAATGAGATTGAATCAAAATTTACTAGGTAGGAACACTTTTTCATTCTCGCCACCTAATAATATAGATTTTTTATTTCTTACGATTTTATAGTAGATTAGAAAGATTTTTTTGACTCTTGCCAAACCAAAAACGGTATCTTCGTAGTGCTTCAGAGTTCACACAGTGTGAACGACCGCCTGAATTCGTTTTTTCACATTTCATTTTTGGTAACATATTATATGTTTTTGCACAAAAAAAAAATTAGGTTTAAGTATCCATATAGTAACGCGTATTAATACTGTTTGCTATATCATGGCGTATATCCGGTATATGTATATGTATATATAAGCTGCAGATTATTAGGGACGACACTCGTGTGGGATGAATAAAATTATTACTATTATTATGGTTCGTCGATTTGTACGGAAAAACTGCACACACATGAACCACAAATATTGAATTATAGGTATTATCTATTATATGCACGATACAGAAAAACCGTTAATTTGGCCATGTTTTTTCGATGATACATCGAATATAAATTATAATCAATACTTATGAAGTGAATTATCGCGGCAGACAACGAATTCATCGAATAAAAATATATATTGCAATCGTATGTAAACAAACGGATACTTTTTTGCGCCGACGCCTCCGCCGTCGCTGTCATTGAACCTGTGTCGCATTGGCCGGCGACCTTGACGCAGGACAACGTGTTCTCATCGGCCGAGTAAGTCATTCGTAGATACCTACCTATACAGTAATTTTTGTTCGATTTTTTTTTTCTAGATTTACCAATTACCACCAACCTTAGCCCTCGGCTCAACAATAACAATATTATTCTTCGTGTGTGTCCCAACATCCTTACTGTTGGGATAAGTTGATGAAATGAATATGAAATATTATGCGAGTGTGGTGATAATACCTACTACCCACTCGTTTCGCGTTCAAAAAATGTGTTGACTAGGAGAGTACAAATATATACTGCAAATGTGTATAAGAGTTTATTACGATCGTATAATATAATAGGATGATAGCGATTTATTCCTTCTCGAATGAGTAACCGCCCACCGGAATCGATTATGTGCGTATAATATAATGTATACTTTACTTCGAGTAGAAGTTGACAGTTATGCTGTTTGCAAAATAAATATTAAAATTATATTTGGTATACCTACATTGTATTCGGACGACTATTATAAATCGCTATATAAACATAATATACATACATTATACGCATATAGAACAGACGTGCGAGGTCCTACATTTTTCGCGAGACGCACCCGTATTCAGGATTTATAATAACACGCGTGATACTGAATAAATTATGTTTTGTTGGATTAAATAGAACGCAATTACATTTACACAGAATTATAAGAGAAGCAAATATGTTGAATTAAACGATTTGAATTCCAATCATCTCAAAAATCCATCCCTCTGAAGTCTGAGTCCTAAATAATAAAATCATTTTTATTACCTTCCTATTTCGTAACGGTTAAGTTTATACAATTAATAACAATAATGATACACATTAAGTATAAGTGATACTATATAAAATCTAAAATCCAATTAAAAATATGTCTGCATGTCTATAAGATAAGATGTCTGCATATTAGGTACAACATAATAAAAGTTGAATCGTTTTGTTATTGCTTCGTATTTATTATTTTTGCATCCATAATTCATAGGTAATCGTAATCAGTGTACCTAATATAATATTTGATTACGACTTGAAGAAAGTTAATAAGTTATAATTTTAATGATTTTATGAAAAGTCAAAACTATTGGGTAATATAAAGATCAGTATAATCGAACTACCATGATTGAGAAAAGTAAATTATTGAACTCGTTAGAAGACGATTAGTCAAAAATAGTTATAATAGACTTTCTTCTAACACGCAATGTCTCATCAGAATTGTAGCTAATAATTAATATAATACTTCTAAAATGATTTATTTTCGCTATTATATATTGTCAATTAAGTAATTTAATTTTAAATATAATGATAAATTATTAATCATTGGTGGTCAATAAGAAATAAAATATTTCAAACTATAGTTCTACGGTTTGATTTTTATAGCAGTCGATACATAATGTTATAAATTATAATGTACATGGAAATATGGTACATCGGTTTCAAATTTCATAAATGGTGCCAGCATATGGTTTGAAAATTAAATTACTTAGATAGGTACGATATAATTATTGTCTAATAAATTATAAAAACAATACGTCTTTAATTTAAAAAACATTAAATAACATTTCGTCTCGAGTATGTAAACGAGAATTTTGAACTACTATAAAATATAAAATCTATGTATACACGTAGTCACGTTGATTTTATGTATACATGTAGATGGAGTTGTTCAGTTGAATGAAAATAATTAAACATAAAACCCTTTAATGTTAAGACAATTTAAAGTTTAAACCCTAAGCTGCAAATCATATAATTAATTATTGGCTATAGAAACCGAATAATGGATAATAACTCCAAACATTATCAGCTATAAATTATTATAATTAACCATAATATGAAAAACAAAATAATCAACTTAATAAAAATATATTTAGTAGGTAGTTATTTATACTAAACAAACCTATTTATGAAAATTAAGATATTAAAAAACAATTGAATAGGTACAACATGTATTTTTATAATATATTTAATATTTAATATTAAATAAATCGATCTTATAATAAAATAAAAATTTTCAAATTTAACTTTTTACATTTTAAAAATATATTATAAAATATTAGGTATGAAAACGTTTAATTTAAGAAGCTTCTCAACTATCACCTACGCGTGAGTTGTGAATTTATTTTTCATTTTACTAAAATTCATAGGAACGTAACGCATAAATATAAATTATATACAGTATAATATACAATGTATTTTTGACATTTGTTTGTATATTATATTCCTTAATTTTACGTCTGAAAAAATTTTAAGTTTGGATATAATTTTTGGAAGTTTTTATTTGCGTAGCGTTAGAACATTATTACATCGATTATTTTAACTGATTAAATTAAAAATTAGATTGGCCTCCAGTCGAAATATCACATATTATTATGTTTACGACCGCGACGATCTAATGAGATGAAAAAACGAACGTATAAAAAAACTTGAAACCAGTTTTTGAATATAGTTAACTATATTTAAAACACATTTGAATACGATATACCGTGGAAGAATGCAAATTACGTTTGCAAAACTGTAGTGCTGAACGAAAAAAATAACTATAAATAATAATATTACGTAAAATATAAAATATAGTCGTTTCGGAAAGGACCATCAGGAAAGATTGATAGTTCAAAATATGGTATTTTACGACGATGACAATAAACGTTCCTACCTACCAATAAATGTATTTATTTGTATTTTATCGAAGAGTCCCGAGTCACCCTTAGTCCTTACCTTCGAGTATGACCGCGTCGTCGGTGTAAGTCTCGCGGTACAATTCATTCCTCAGGGCCGAGGTCGAAGAGACAAAGTGCAGGAGCAGCAATAAGACGGTGGTGGCCTGCAGCCTCAGAGGCAGGCGGAAATGATTGCGATAAAGTCTGCTAAGCTGCTCATATGGCCGGTCCGGCCCGGAAGACTTCATCGTCTTAGACGGATTCTCTGCTAACTGCACGAGACGGCGCGGCCCTTGAATCGTATTATTTTAATGGTAATGACGGTGACAGTGTTTGGATCGAAATCCGATGGCGACGGAAAAACGATTTCGCACTACGACCGGCTATGGTGCCGGCAATCAGTGCAACTGACCGTTGGTCACGAGACGCGCCCGCCATTTATTGAGAATCTTGTACGCGCGTGAGGTTGCGGTTACTTCTTCTTCTACTACTACTACTACTACTACTACTATTATAGGTACTACTACTTTATTACACGATATATATTAATATGTATGTACAATGTACAGTGTATACAGGGTGTCTCAACCACGTCTTTCTCCCTAGTGGCTACAGCCTGTATACATTTAATAACATTTATCTGTTTGGATAGGTACAGAACGAAAATCATATTTTATTCATATTTTCAAATTTTTTAAAATATAGGTACACTTTAAACACTAAAAATTGACAATCTCAAATTTGTATAAACAACACAAACAACTATTTCAAAATATTATAATTTATACCTAAGTAAACCAAAAGTTTCTCTACATACAAACATAATAAATCATAACAATATGTAGGAACTCAAATACATAATAAACAAAAACAAGTTATTGGCATGGTCAATACTCAATGTGAGACACTATCGGTATACAGTATAGGTAGTAAGTACAATTGTATGATTTCAGCGCGCAATGGTTCTCAAATAAACATTTACGAAAATACCACCCTACATATTAAGTATATTAAATAATTATATATAATGTGTGTGTAAGTATAATATTATTATTGTACCGTAAGTATAATACCCGCAGTTATTCTACTCGTGTGTATACATTAATGCACAGGTACCTATTACGTAATATACAAACGTACGTCAATAACATATTGTAATACGATTAACAATATTAGGTACATAATATTATGGGTATGTTTAAAATTTACGGGTCCCGGAGTCAGTGGCGTACTAACGGGGGGGTGTCACGGGGTATATACGGCCCCCATCGGCCGTATTTTTTTTCACTATTTCATATGCGTATTACAATATAATATTTTCTTACCAACAATATCACGATTATTGATTAAGTGATTAAATTAATATAATAAATAAAAATAAATGAATATATTGATTTTACTATGATGTGTATTCTTTTTTGTTTTGTGTGTGTACACGATTAGAAGTCGAAATAATGCTTCGATATTCAACTTCAGTATCTGGTTCGATAGCAAAGTGATTCTAGTTGGTGCATTGGGGGGGTAAAAATCTCATACTCCCATTAGACTCGAAAAGCGCCGAGAAAAACAAAAAAAAAAAATAAGGAAAACCGGGAATTTTACGCTAAATCGGTTTTCGACAAAATCGATTTTGGTTTTTGGTGTAACTCTAAAAAAATGACCATACACACTTGAAATGTTCACTGGTTGTTTATATTATCATTTTCTATATACACGAAAAAATGTATAATTAATATTAGTTGGATTTATTTTTAACTGTTTACGGACATTTTCGGTTTCCAATTTTGTTTGTTTTTTTTTTTCTATGAATGTCAATAAAATTTATTTGTTATCTAAAAAAGCTTGACAATTTAATACCTATATTGTTACAATGACATTTGAAAAATATTAAAAATCCAAAGGCACAATTTATCATATGTTTATTTTATCGATTCCTATACGGCTATACTTGATCAATTTTTCAATATAATATTTTGATTTGTTTTGTGCTGTTTACGGACAATTTCAAATTTCAAATTTCAAATTTTTTAGTTTTTTTATATAAAAATCAATAAAATTGTATTTGTAGTACAAAAAGCAAGGCTGGGCATTAACGAGTTAATAAGTTAAAGTTAAGTTACTTTTAACTGAGTTAATTAACGAGTTACTTTTTTTCTTATGTTATTCAGTAACTTACGATCTAATTAATTTTATTGCCACGTTAACTTAATTTTTTTCCTAGCCACATGCTTAAAATAAATTCAATTTTGTAAAAATTAATTTTATAAAAAAAGGAATCTGAATTATTAAATATTTTAATTAGTAAATAATAATTTATAATAATAGTTATTATAATGCATATTGACAGAAAATATTAGGCATATAACTATATTATAGACGGAAATGTTATAAGGGTTACTGTTAATATTACTTTCTTACAATATTGTATGTCAGTACCTATTGTTTGAAATTTTAAATAAATGTATGGATAACTATTAACTATTAACTTAGCTAATAGTGACACATCTCTTTCAAAATGGAGCTATTTAAATAAATATTTTAAAGGAACGTCGTGTGCCGCGAAAACAGTCCTCGGGCCCATGCAAGGTTTATAAATAATATCTATCATCTATCTGTATATATAAAAAGACTTGTCCTGGGTAATTCATCATCGCCTAGCCGGAACTGCTGAAGCTATGGATATGAAATTTTCAGTAAATGTACTTATTACTATGTATAGGCGCACTAAGAAAGGATTTTTCGAAATTCGCATTTTAAAGAGGTGCTCAAACAGGGATCTCGAGATTCAAGATGGAAATTGGAAATTTTATTTTTATTTATTTTTTAAATAGTTGCCATTGGTTACAGTCTACAGTAGAAAATAGTGTTTATTTATTATTGGTTTCCATTGGTTATTTGGGCAGATCAGGTACAAACTAGCACCAAATCAAATTATTGAACATTGCAGCAAGTTACATCCAAAAACGGTTGAATAATCATAATTTTTTTAAGTTGCAATTTTTACTGATAACGGAGTGCATGGGTTCAGCTTGGTATGAATGTTTGTGTGTAGATTAGACCTCTGGAAAAAAGATAGATTAATTTAATAAGGACTAAATTTGGTTTTTTTATTCATTGTGGATTTTAGTACGGTTACTAAAATAATAGGCGCAAATAGGGGGG
>NC_042494.1:4202243-4203653 GCF_005508785.2 Acyrthosiphon pisum
AAAATATTTTTATATTAAAAAATGTAAAATTACTAGGTATTCATTAGGTTTATCGTTGACAAAACACTTTAAATCCACTCCAAATTTTAATAAAAATTATTTTGGGCATTAGTTTGGTCCATCCCCCCGTCCAAGTAAAAAAAAAATAAAAATAGTAAAGGAGCTCCGTCCCCCTGCGCACCCCCCCCCCCCCAATTCGAGCACTGGCTGCGAACCAGAATTTTTATTCTGGGCCACTGAAAAGTTAAGATAAGTTTTGAACACCATACACCGATTATTAAATAACGAATTGAACAAAGTTTGAGTCATATAGAGTTGGACCTACATTTAACAGGCAACGAAGTGCACGGGATCAGCTATTTTTGATCAAAATATATTTATCATTATTACCGCTAGAAATATTTCAATACGTTTTCATTAACCATTTTTTATATTTACTTGGCGATCACATTAAACGATAAAATTTGAATAAAAAATTATACATATCAACGTCCGGAGGCAAAATAAACAACCAATCACGGACGAAGCTGTGACGGGTCGGCTATAATGTATTTGTGTGTAGATTAAACCTCTGGCAATAAGACAGACTATTTTAGGAATGGTTAAATTTGGTTTTTTTTATTCATCTGATATTAGCAGTTAGGTTAGGATTTTATATTAATTGATTATATTAATCCACCATAGGTGGAATACGACCAACTTGGTATAACTTTGATACTTTAGAATTAAATCATACACCTATACGTACAAACAGCACGGGGTCTGCGATCTACCGTAGATAAATTGCCTACTTGATAATATACTGCTGCGAATCAGAATTTTTATTCCGGGAAACGGAAAAGTTAAGATACATTTTGAACACCATGCACCGAATATTAAATAACGAATTGAAAAGAGTTTGAGTCAAATAGAGTTGGTACATTTAACGGGCAACAAAGTGCACGGGATCAGCTAGTCATCTATAAACCTTGGGGCCTATGTACAAATAAGTTTATATTATAAATATAACAAGTATACAAATCAAAAATATACAGGTTAATAAAAAGTTAATTTTAAAAAGAAAAAGATTTATACTTGTTGGCAAATGGCAATGCACAATATCCTATAAATTGATCAGTTACAGAAGTAGTTAGTAGTGTTAAAACGGTAAAGAGAATGGATAGAGATCATGGACTGAAACTTGAAAGTATTGTGTTTTGAAATGTTTGGTAAATTATTATGGTTTTATAATGATTATTAAAGTATGAATGTTGAAAAGCTTAGTTTTTGATTTCATTATTTTACTTTTGATATTCATATATGATATACCAAATAGGTATAGGTACAGCTTACTAGGCACCGTCTACTAAAATGGTAAAATACATAATAATAAAAAATTTATAAATATTATGACTACGGGGGGTATGGGGG
>NC_042494.1:4203703-4207847 GCF_005508785.2 Acyrthosiphon pisum
TATATGATATACCAAATAAGTATAGGTACAGCTTACTATGTGCACCGTCTACTAAAATGGTAAAATACATAATAATAAAAAATTTATAAATATTATGACTACGAGTGGTATGGGGGGCAGAGCCCCCTACTATTGAATTCTAGTAAATTTTCAGAACCCACCCCATAGAAATTTCTGAGAACGCCACTGCCCGGAGTCCAAACTATAAAAGCGACCCATCCATTTTTCTGATATCTTCCGTTAGGTAGTTATACTATATTATAAATGTTTGATATTATATATTTGATACCTATAATATTTTTGACAAAAAAGTAAAAAGTAAAATTGACATAAATAATTTTAATATTAATGACCCAAGATCTTTTTTAAATTTGTGGGATACATGTTTGATGGAGCATAAATGAATCTGAATCTATTAGTGTAAATATCAAGTATGTAGAATAAGAACATTAATTGAAATTTTAATTTTAGGTATTAAGATTTTTATCTGGAAGTACAGTATAATTATTGTTATATTATAGTATACTTTTACTTGAGTTGTATCGTCCTTCTTCTGGGTGTGCGATATGTACCATGTACGTATATAGTAACCAGTAGGTATACCTATTAGTATATATTATACGCTTTATACCTATTATTTTGCAATATTTAATAAAATATATCTGCAAAAAGTTTTGGAAATGTATATTTTGAATTTTTATAACAAAAAGTACAAAACTTTATACCTATCAGCGGCGTATACGCAGGGGGAATGGCTGACAAACTGAAGTCCGGCCTCCCACATTGACCGTTTATAATTATTTTTTTTTGTATAATATTTATCAATTTTCAACTGTTGAAAACTAGTAATCAAGAACTTAATATATTCATATATTATAAATTAATGGATTAGCAATAGCAAACATAAATAAAAAAGAATTATTAACAGAAGTTATAACTTATAGAGATATACCTGAATACCTCACATAAACGTCTAAAATTATTAGATTGGAAAAATTAAAATATAAATTTATTTTAAAGCCCATTATTTTTACAAAAAAAGTTTTTTTAAAATATATTTTTGGGTATATTCTATGTGTCATATCAGTAAGAACTAAGTTATCATTATATACCGCCTTTGTTGTTCACACCAAATCTTGTGACTTGAGACAACTATAAGTAATTATTCATTTTAAAGCCCCCCCTCGGCCCCTCCATTGAAAAATTCTGCGTAGGTACTACAGTTCTACGCCATTGATACAAATCATGAAAAATTTGACTTTAAAATCCTGCTAATATATAGGGTTTATTTTTTCATCTACTGACAATTTTTAACTTGAATAAAAATAAATTTTAATATTATAACTGAGTCATAACAAAAGTAATGACGTCTAATATATAAATAGGTATAAATCAATTTATCATAAAATTACATTATTCTGAATTAATTATATAACCAAGGTGGCAATGTATCTTAGAAAACATATGTTTAAAATAATAAAAATTTTAAATTGTATACTAAAAAAACATCTTGTTTTTTTTGTTTTGCTATTATCTGATACCTACCATATTACCCATTTATAATTATATAGATACAATACATTTAATTATATATATATGAGTTGATATTTAAATTTATGGTTTGAATCATTTTTTTTTTTTTTATTTTAATTGAATACAACTCAATTTGTTTTATTATTATAATTATGTGAATTAAATTTTGTATAGGTACTCGAAAACATATGATGAAAAAGTTAGATTAAATTGATAAACATATGTACCTACGTATTAATAAAACAATTATTTACGAAAAAAGTATATTAAGTAATTAATTTATATAAAAATTATTCAAAACATACTATAATTTCATCAGTTATAACTTAAAAATTATAGGTACCTACCTATTTTATTTATTTTTATTTTTATTTATTATCCAGGAAGATAATGGGCCCCACTGAATATGTTCGTGTGAGGGCCGCGCATGAGTTCACAAAAGGTATCTATATTCTATATAGTCTTGAATATAAATTTTAGAAACTAATAATTAGAAAGTTAATTTTCAATTGATATAGTAACAATATGTAACAATGTAACATTAGCATTAAATATAAATATTAGTATTTACTATCGATGGTAGTACCTAGACACAAAGTTGTAGTGTGATAAGTACCAACTATAATTTTTGTTTTTTTAAAGTAGGTATACTCAAATTATGCATTTTTAGTCTTTTAGTACATTAACACAAATGTAAAGTGCAAATGACTCCCTAAATTATTATTAGGTATCGTCTGTACAAATTATATCAACTCCTATACATAAGTAAATGCCTTAAGTAAATCATTAATTTCCAGCAGTGGCGTGGTGAACGACGTAATGCGACCTAATGCAATTGCTTAGCCCTAGCAATTTATTTATTTTTTTATTTTTTAAATTAAAATTTGCGTGGACAAATGTACCTATAGCTCATTATTATAACGTTATTAAATTATTGATGACGTTCTATAATAAAAGTTCTAAAATACAACTTTAAAATTAAAATTATATATTATGTAGTAGCGGGTAGTGGGTGTGTCATTTTTCAAATACATTTTGCTTAGGGTTTTAAATATATGCTCGCCACGTCACTAATTTCCAGACGATCCACTGATGAAAATATATATCATACAACCGCACTATGTAAATATGCAATGTCGTATATTATTTAGCCGGATTAATATACAATTTACATATTATGTATTAATGTAGTCACCGTGGTAATAAATAATAACTATCATCTAAATTGTATTAAAAAATCAATCAAAATTAAATACTTAGGTATATATAGGTATTTTCAAATAAAAATTACATTTTGTAAAATTATTAATATTATAATAACACAAAAAAAATCCAAAAATAATATAACCACTCGCTAATCTCATCACAGAATTCTGGGTGGAGCTCGAAACACTAAAGTTGTACAGAGATGACTAGATTAGAGATAAATTTCTTATAATATTAACTACCTATTAATTATTAAGTGACTCATAACAATATGACATTCACATTGAATAGAGTAAATTTGTTATAGATTATAGGTAATACCTTAAATACCTAGTAATATTATATAATATATTATATTCCTTTATGATATTATATTTAAAAAAAGTGTATCTAAGTTTCTTGTTATCGTAATATTCATAATAGCTTTATCTCTATGGACATAAAAAGAAAAATTAATGAAATACAATTACAATTTTAAATTTATTTTATTCATCTATTACACTTTTTGTTGAATGTATTTAAAATAGGGTAGAAAGAATATATTTAATGAGGAAAACTTGTGATTAAAAATACCAGAAAAGTAATTGTATTATAAAATTCAGATCACCACCTAGGCCTATGATAAAAGACTAGGTCCAAGTAGGTGGGTTCACTGAACTATAATATACAGATAAGTCATAGGTATATACAGTGGTGTATTGGTACGGGTACGCGGGTATACGCCGTATACCCATCAGAAGATTTTCGATTTTCGGCGTATACCCAAGGTAAAATCTTATTTTACGGGTATACGCTTCCAAAATAACCAGAAAACCAAATAAGATTTAAAATTTATTTAATAATTCATACCTATAGGAAAAAAACGTTATTCGTTATTATATGTATTAATGAATTACTTATCAATTGAGGTAGGTATTGAATATAAGTTATATAACAATATGCGTCGTGTTTAATGTATTTTAAGACTTTAAGTTCAATTTAGTAAACCCAATATTGAATACAAAAAATCTATGTGGAAAATTCTATAGATTGTACCTATAATAATAATGTTATTATTATTTTAATTTTTTTGACATTCGAGTTGATTTTGTTTTATTTTCTATTGTTACATTATAAAAAAATTAATAAAATAATGTTAAAAACTATGTACTAATTGAACTGCAATAACGATATATAATATCATTGATTATAAATACTAGTATTTATAATCAATGATAATATATACGATGATATAATTTGATCGTTTAGGTTACGTACATATTTTATTGGTGCGTATACCCATAAATATATTTACCAATACACCACTGGGTATATAGTTCAGTCAGGGCCGTCGTTAAGGGTAGGCAGTACTGGCATTTGCCTAGGGACCTCGCGCTTGTAGGGGCCTCACAATTTACACTTAAAT
>NC_042494.1:4211527-4219304 GCF_005508785.2 Acyrthosiphon pisum
TCAGAATCGTTTTTCTTATACAGTGATATTATATCATTGAATTCAAATTTAATACCATCCATTATACAGTGACCCACTTCTAACGTACTGTACAGTAGAGCGACATCCACTTACCCACCTTTTTTTTAGTATATTATTGTCATTGTAGACATCTTGTAGCTCACACTCTTACCTGTGGCACGTCAAGGATTAAGATAACATAATAATATTAATTATTATCGCTATTAATGACTAACCAGTACGGCTATAGGCCAAGTTTTTTTCTTTTAAATCTATAGATACATGAAATAAGATGTCCTGACTAACTGACTGATTTACCATACCTAATCAACTTTGCGTAACTACCTGTAGGATTTAATTGTACAGAGATATATTAAGTATAATTATTACACATTATTGGTCATATAGACGTAGGTAAGCCAGAGGGCTATAATATGTTCCCTAAATCTTAAACGCTATCCACGCTTTTGATTTTCATAGTATTATTACTATTATTGATGGGAAATCTTAATGGTTTTATTCTACAATAAATTATGGGGCCTCGCATTTCACAATTTAGATATTGCCTAAAGCCTCGCAAATCGTATCGACGGCCCTGAGTTCAGTGATGTGGGTTACTCCCGTAATGTTCTTTGCAACAGTTTAGCGAATCTAAATAACGGGAACGGCAAAAACAGTGCGTTATGGAATATTTGATAGACACATTCAACAAAATAATGAAAAGTTACGATGGACTTACAAGATTTTTTTTAATATAGGACCTTGTGGTTAAGTACTTATCAAATTATTGTGTTATGCATAATTAGTACCTACTGATATATATAAAGATTAAAGGTATATATATTTTATATCTTTAATATTGTATGTTGCTATTGTTGCTATTCAGTGTTAAAATAAGTAAGCCTAAAAAACTAATAATTGGAAATTGATATATATATCAATATAATATTATATCCATAAAAAAATACTTAACAAATAGTGGACACTAAACGATTTAGGTACTTTACATTATAAACGCCTATAAAAACGTAATCATACCTCAACTATTTATACGAGTTTGTTGAGTTGATCTTATTTCTTATGTGGTAGCATAGATTAATGAAACAGTGGTAACTGGTAGTATCTATGTAGACAAGTACCTATAGTGTAGGCTGTAGCTATTGTACTGTACCACACTACCACAGAATTATTTTGACTGTTCTATTGTTATTTACGATTATAATTTATAACCAGTTGTAAGTTAATTATTATTCAGGTTAGACTCCACAGCCTCAACTAGCCACTAATACACTACCTATTCCGGTCTCCAATCGGCAATCTTCATGGTTTGTACTTACTAAAAACTAAAAAATTATGGTATTTTTTGTTGTTTTTTTCGATTTTATTACAATTTTTGTTTCAAATTCTCATCAAGATCCCGGCAATGAAAATTCAATATACGTCATAGGTATTTGTCACAGTAATAATAATATTATGTTTACTCTTTAGACTAAAGACTTAAGTGGCGCCATAAATTTGAAATTGCGTGGCATACTAAACTTTTTCACAAGAGAACGGAAGTACGGCACCGTCCTCTGACCAAAACCGGTCGCCACCGCGCATCCCCCACCAACTATCCGTTGTAAGCGTTATCACGTGGTCTCGACATACCAATCGAATCATTTTACAATTTTACATGCGCGAAACGGTCCAGTTATCTAATCTCTTGTGAAAAAGAGAATAGGTAGAAGTACAAATTCCGGTCACGGTCTGTTAATCAACAAAATGTTGATATGCATACTTCATATGGGAATGATTATTTAGCTATTTTAGCATTTAGGTAGATCATGAATGACAAATGAATCACCTTTGAACTTAATATATTTTTTTTAAAAATGAGGTATCGATCTATTATAGACTCAATGAAAACGATTTCCAAAAACTATTGTACCCATAGTGAGCAATATTATGCTAAACAAATAAAAAATGCAACTGTTGTGTGTACAAACCACTTGACTCCAGAAATAAAATTACATTTAATTACTGAACAGTGCCAACTGTGGCATTCACCTGCCAATGAATGCCAGTTTAATGATCCTTTCTGGGCATTTTATTGGCCTGGTGGCCAAGCTATTTCCAGGTAAAACAAATTATGAAGAATTATAATTTATATTAATATTATACAATATGCTTTACCCAATATTTCTCTATTTTGTTTTTAGGTTTATACTAGATAACAGCAAGTATGTGAACAACAAAACGATATTGGATATCGGTAGTGGTAGTGCTGCATGCAGCCTTGCATCGGCTATAGCGGGTGCCAGTCAAGTTACGGCTAATGACATAGATCCTGGTACAATCATTTTAATTTTATTTTTTCTCGTGCAATTTATTTTTTTGTTTTATACAGTTGCATGTGTAGCAGCAAAACTAAATGCTCAGTTAAACAACATCAACATTCACGTATTGTCTAAGAACATTTTGTTCAATGATTGTTCACAATGGGAAGTCATCATTGTTGGAGATATGTTTTATTCACAAGATATGGCTGATGTACTGTGGAAATGGCTGGACGCACTGTGTAACAGAGGGAAAACTATACTGATTGGTGATCCGGGTAGACATTGTTTTAAGCCTGTACACCATATACAGGAGCGTTTAAAAAAACTTAAAGAATACAAATTAACAGAAAATTGTTGTTTGGAAAATCGAGGTTTTTCGACTGCATCTGTTTGGATTTTAGAATAAAATTATTAGGTATATATATTTTTTATAAGGGAAATATACAGTGTACAAATTGGCACAATAAGCATATGTGATGACTGTTAAGTAATTTTTTTACACAAATTATTTGATTAAAAAGTCACCCAATACTATTGGGCCAATAGTAACACTTAAATTTGAAGGTAGGTCGAATGGCTTAGAGCAAAATATCTCTGCACTATCTCATTTTTAAGTCCCCGGTGAGTGAGTTTTCAGGTTGAGTAATATACAGCAAATTCTTCTTTAATAGTTTTGATGAGTAAGCCACTGTGAAAAGTTAGATTTGAAATGTAAGATGTAGCATTAGTGATTTAGCGTAGTGTGATATTCTAATAATTTTGGATTTTGTTTTTTAGCTATACCCCACACAGTTGTAGAGCATAAGTTCAAATCGGTTTAAGTAGAGACTTATGTATAAAAAGTTTGGTTTTTAAACTTGGAAATTTGTTTTAATAATAAAGTGTTAAGTATACGAGAACGAGAGTTTAGAGTTGATATCTTGACCTTGTGTGTTAGTTCTATGTTAATCTCTTATCTAGTGCAAGGCTCAAATATTTAATGGTATTGGATGAAGATAGGTATGTTATCCACCAAAAGAGTATATTGTATAGATTTGTTGTGGTTTAATTTTATTCTCCATTTAGAGTACCATACAGAAAAAAGATTCAATTGAGGTTGTAAGTTGACCATAGCTATAAGAGGACTATCATGAATTCATGAGATCATCAATATAATCGGCAACAAGGGTGTCTTGCAATACAGGTTGAACTGAGGCATACATATTATTAGGTATATTAATATAAAAAACCTAATCTATTATATACAGAAAAATATTGTTAAAAATTTGTCCAATTATATTAAAATTATTATACAATGCAATTATTGTTTATATTATTAAATAGTTTGTTTTAATCGAGGAGCTGATAGCTATTTAATTTTTCTGCACTATAAAATCCAGCTTTTACTTGTCTACCACCAAAAAATCTACCGTTTAGGTCTACAACAGCTGCAATAAAAAAATATTTTAATTTAATTATTAAATATACATATATATATTTACATAGATGTTACCTTTGATTGCTGATTCTATACGTTTAAATTCCACAAATATCCGTACAGCTTCTTCATGATCAACATTTGGAACTTCGTATATAACTACTTTGTTGACATCCCCATATTTAGTATTGCATTCATCCTTTACTTCAGGTTCAAGATCTTGATCAACCTCACCAGGTCCAACCATATTTCGTAGTAGTACTACCTATTTTTATTTAATTAGTACCGGTTTAAACAGTACATGTCTAATTTAAAAATAGCAAAAAAAAAACTATTAAATAGTATTACCTTTGATTGTTCTTTCATTATTTCTGTGATACTTTGTAGAGGTTTAGGAGGTGGTGGAGCAGGCGCTACAAAATCATCTTGTATCACAGCAGCCATAGGAGTCATAGGTGGTGGTGAAACGTTACCACCTGGTTTCTCATGAATAATCCTGCCACCTCTTTTACTTGTTTTTTCTACTTGTAAAGCCACTGAAATACCTTGTTCTTTCTTCCCCAATCCTTGTCCCTCCTAGACAATAACCAAAAAATATTTCCAGTAATTTATAGGTATGTTACTTTATAATATATATTATCAATCAATACTAGAGGTAGCTCGTACTATGGTGCAGGAACAGGCGAACCACTCAACAAACATTAGCCAATAACAGGGTATTTCAGAGCTCAATAAATTTTTGCACTAAACTTATTTTTATTGTGCCACGCGCCCACATCATATTGACCAGTCTTGTAAAAAATACTTTTGAAAAAGTATTAAGATAAAAACTAATACTAGTATTTGAATAAAAAAGTATTAAAAATACTTTTTATTTGAATAAAAAAGTATTAAAAATACTTTTAAAATACTATAATAAAAATGTATTTTACGAATACTCACAAAGTATTTGAAGACAAATACAAGTATTTTTTTAATTTTATGCTTTATAATATTTATATTATATTATAAATCAGTATAGATATCTATTATGTTACTACTTACCATAGATTTTAACAATTACTATTAACATGTCTGTCGTCTGACTATTTAGAGATAAATACATGTTCACATGTCTCATTCTACTTTTAGATATATTTCAACTAATATTGATTAAATTTTAACAAAAAAAAAATAAAATAAAAAGTGGTAATAAATATTAATATGGAACTTTTTTAAAATTATTAGATTTTCAGTTTTCTTAAAAAAATCCAATACAGAAACCATATAAAATTTGATGTGGTATTTTTTTAATTTTAAACATTGTTATTACCTACTTTTACTATACCTACAAAAACATAACATTAGTTTTCAACAAAAACAATATTAATTTTATTGATGTCAATTTTTTTGTGAAAAACTATAAATTAAAATTAATAAAATGGACTTTATGGTATTTTAATACAAGTATTTAAATTTTGTTAAAAATACTTTTAAAAAGTATTGAAAATACTTAAAAAATACATTAAAAAAATTGTATTTAGAATACCATATAAATACTTCAAAAAGTATTTAAATACTTGTATTCGAATACTTTGCAAGACAATCATCAAAAACCACAACTTGCCAAATATCGTAAAATAATATACACCATATTTTATTTTTCTCAATTTATTTTTATTTTACCTTTCTAAAGGTTTAAATCAAATAAATAAAGGTATATTATTTTTGATATATAACTATAAAAGTTGTTTTTTTTTGACACCCTACATATCATAAAAATGTTTGCCTTTCACCTTATAAAAACCCCATGATGAGTCGCCATTGACCAATTTAAGGTACTGATAAAAAAACTTTGAATTATAGGTTTATACTATCTTTGGTTATATGACTGCATCCTACATTTAGGGCTGTTCTTACAATGTCCAGTTAAAGTTAACAGACACTTAACTGGCCGAATTCTGCCGGTAAAAAAATCTGTTATCAGTCGGTTAGTGTTAATCCACACTTTACCGGACATTGTAAGAATGGCCCTTAATTTACTACTTTTATCAGTGGTTTACATATAATTTTTAACTCATATGTGACAAAAAAAATAACAATTGAAGTGTAATTGTTGGTATCAAGTGATAAGATTGTATTACCTTAAAACCATATTTGGCCATTATTTTAGCAGCAACACCCATGCCCATGCCAATTCCAGAAGACTGTTGAGGTCCAGGTGATGATACAAATGATTCCTGCAATGATGGTGGTGGAGCGATCGCAGCACCAGGGATTCTACTCATGGGTTTTGGTTCATCTTCTTCGCTATCACTATCTTTACGTCCACCAAATCCGGTAAATCCTGTTTTGCGTCTTTCTTCCGTGCTGGGTGTAAAGCCAGCTGGTAAATCCATCATATTGTAACCACTAAAGTTAAAATCAATTAGAATTCATACTAATTGTACCCTATGGATAGTTATATAGCTTACGGGTCTCTATTTTTATTTCGCTCTTCTCTTCGTTTTCGTCTTTCATCATCTTCTTTTTCTTTTTCTTTATCTCGCATGTCTCTTAAATCTAATTATTAATACATTTAAAATGTATTTCATTTATTAAAACCTTAGAATGATTCTATTAATTAAGCTTACCTCTAACAACTCTTTCGTAATCGTTGGGAATCATGGGGTCATATTCATTGCCATCAAAAGTCCAATCCATAGGTGGAAATGACGGACGTTGTGGTTTTTTTCCTTCCTATTGGTGTTTTTTGCATCAATATATACATTATGACATGATTTGATGATAAATAGTATATTTATAGGTAGTAGGTAACATATATATATATATATATATATATATTTATTTATTTAAATATATTTTTATTACTCGGGCCATGGGAAAAATTGTAAAGCCAAGTCCTGGGTCAAACATGGATTCGTCATCATCTTTTTTCTTTAAATCAATTACTGGTGCTAAAACTGATGTGGATTTACGAGTTGCTTCTCTTCTTGGCTACAAGAAAAATATAATAAAATTAAAAATTAAAAATTAAAAATTAAAATATCCTTTCTTAAACAGTAGAATTTTAAATATTCTATTGAATAAAACAAATTTGTTTAAGTTTAAACTGATAACATTTTTTTATTTAACCATTTTTAGAGGAGGTAAAATTTAAATTAAACTATTCACAGACCTGAGTTAGAGCTGCTTTTTTCAACTGCATTTGCGACTGGAAGAGCTTCATGCCCGAAGACCAGCCGTCAGATTTTTGTTTAACGACATCGAAATCGTCGTACAAAGACATTATTGACTTTTCGTCAGTTAGCTAATTTTAAACAAAAAATTACGTGTTCAATTGAGACTTGAGAACAATTATTTACACAAAAAAAGAAACACAAAAGTAAACATAAAACAATAACTACCTATATTGTAAATACTAAATGGTAATCATTTATTATTCAATATTATTGTAAATTGTTGCAATCACAAAATACAGCAGCATGATAAAACAATTTGTTTGGCTTATCATGTACAGCAATTATTTTGTTGTACATATAGATAATACCAATGAATAATATTAATAATTATTATAAGTTCAAAATAATAAATATTATACACAATTAATATAATTGGTTATTAATTATTATGCACATATAAATCTTCAAATAGAATCTTTTACACAATACACATCTGAGATGTGACATCTCGTAAGTTCCATGACATTTTCCTTTGAAGAACGATATGGGTACCTATCCTAGAACAGAGTACATTTTCAATAAAATATCGTCGAATTATCCCTTAAAAAGACATGGTAAATCTCATAAATACTTAAACACGTCCAATTAAACTCTTGATATTTCCCTTTAATGCAAGATATATTCTAGAAAAGTTTAATCTCTTATATATTACAAGACAATTCTTAATAAATCTATGATATTTTTCATTATAAGATTGATATTTCACAGAAAAGCATAAAACTCCAATAAACCCTGTTAATAACATTTTTTGTTCTTTTGTCAAAAAGCTTGAGAATTCAATTCGAATGTTCACAGTGAGATTTTTACACAGGTGAAAA
>NC_042494.1:4219354-4228060 GCF_005508785.2 Acyrthosiphon pisum
TATGATACAATAATAAATGGTTTCCATTATATTTTTATAAAATGAAAAAAAATATGTAGTTACATATATTATATATTTTCTGTATTAGAGACTTTTATTTATACTGCTGGCCAAACTTACGTTTACTCAAACATGTTCAACAGAGTATATGGTTCTGGCACACTTTTCGAATGAAAATTGTATCTTTTCGCAAATCATTAACTACCTAGTAAAATGTCCTTTTAGAAAATGCATACCTACAATTTTCGCCCACCGGCAGATACATCTAGATTCCTTATCATCAGTCACCTTATTTCTGCAGTTCTGCACTATAGCAGCAAAATTCTACAGTTAATACTGAAATTAGACAAAATTAGAAATTATCTTATATTATGCATTATCATATTGATACAAATAGAACTTCACATTAGGCTCGTATGCATGATTTTAGTCTTACAAGTATTTGAAATAAAAATAATCAACATTATAAAGTTAAGAGGGAATAAAAAAGTACCTATCTTTAATTAGAAAAAAATGTTCATACAACTTTAATATTATTATAATACAATTTAAGAAATTTCTTAATTAAGGTTATTAAGAAATGCAATATCTATAGATTTAGATACAAGATTACTTATATTTTTCAGAGTTAATAAAGAAATAATAAAAATGGACAATTTTCGGCAACGATTATGTTTTTCTTCGCCTACAATATCAGATATTTCATTGGATCGAGAACGAAATAATGTGAGACGTTTATTATTTATAATAATGCCCTAAGTATATAGTACTAATTACCTACGTCTTATGTTTGTGTAGGATGTTGAAGATTTAATGGTATTTTTTGGTACTGACAAAATAGGAAATATGATTATATTATGCGTTAATCAAAATTATAATTTAAAACAATCTAACTCTTTAATACACATCCGAGATCCTACCGGACTAGAATTCACAAATCAAGGTATCTATATACTTATCTTAATTTACATAAAAATAAATTATATGTTTCAAATGGGGATAGATTACCAATCAATTAATTGCATCGCTAAAGTTTATCATAAATCTGTTTTTTTATGAAGACATTTCACTGATTGACAACCTTGCATACTAACACCTTACTAATAAACCAACAACAAATAAGTATACATATTCCTTGCTTTTGCTTCTTTTAGAAACGGATAGAGGATCTTATGAATTTTCTAGTTGGAAAACACCCAGTCTTCAATTTCAATGTACAGTGCCTATGCGAACATGGAGAATTGTATTCAGTGGTCGTCTAAGGTTAGAATATATATATTATATTACCTATAATATGTAAATTAAAACATAAGTACTTACATATACCTATTATATGTATATATTTTTTTTTATATACATAGAAATGGTGAGAACTATTGTCACGTGAAGATAAATTTCTTGTAAGTTTTATTATAAATATATATTTTTTTAATTTGGTTGATAGTTATATTTATTATTAGATAGGTACATACCGATGATACTATTTATAAAAAAAAATTTCTTATTCGAAATATATGGCCTTAAAACGGTATTAAATACCTATTGTAAATTATAAGTAATTTTCAAAAAAGTTTATAAGTTGTATACTTACCTAATAAGTAATAATTATTATACTATCAGCTACGCGTACACACATATTATATAATATATATTATACACCTATATAGTTATGCTTATGAACATTTTGATTTATTCTTGCTTAATTTTTTAGATGGAAGCCATTCGGATTTCCAGTGTACTGCGATAAAAATAATACGTTTTTCAAACATGAAATCGACCTTACAGATCCGGACTAGTATAAATGCTTCTTGTAACCAGTGGCGTAGACATGATTTCTGGGAGGGAAAAGAGGGGGAATTAACAAAAAAAAAATGACACAGCTAAATGCGAGGGGAAAATGGGAAAATCGCCCATCCTCTCAAGACTTTTTACTTAGATAGTAAAATATTTAACAATAAAGAACAATGAACATAATTTAAATTGAATCAAAATTCACATCAAACACAATATGGAAAATCATCCACTCCAAAGCCAATGAGGTTGGGATCTGACCCACACATCACCCCTTGTATACGCCACTGCTTGTAACGTATTAGGATCTATATATTATATATTTTAATTTCACAACACGGTTTTAGCATCGACAATTTATTGGGATTTGATCAGTTTGGTCAAATTACCGGTTCGATGTTCGTAGATGGTAAAACAGAAATGATTAACATGCGAGCAATGAAATTAAGACGGTGGAATATGTCAGTCGAAGACTCTGCGTTTGTTGGATTTATGAACAGTGATATAATGTGTTCCGTACAGAAATTAGAAAGGTAATAAATAGCTATTAGTTTTTTCTATAATATTGTGAAAAGTATTAGGTGTCGTTGGTCATTGGTCATTGGAAATTAAAATGTTTTATAGTCTACAGTTGGTTTTTTACCATGGTATATAAACTATAAGCCATAAGGTATTCAAATTAATTAGTTTTCTACTATAAATTTTGCACTGAATTTAGGATAAACTTCCGTGGCCATTTAAAAACGTCTTCAGAACACGAAATACTCCCACCTGATGGAATAGATTTCGTAAGTGAAGAAAACGACAATAAGACAATTGAAATACATCATAAAAGTGAATACATATACTCTATATTTTAACGGGTTTTTCTAAATCCTTTGCTGCTTCGATGATTTTATATTTTTGTGTTCATAGATTTCAGTTTAAATGCAAGTTTAAAAAGCCAAGTGACTGTCATTTTAAATACTGTATCAATTGAAATCGTTCTTGGAGACGACTTTAAAGGAATACTTCTATGTTTCAAGTAATATTTTAAACGGCTTTTAACGACACAATACTACGTATTATAAACGTAAAACAATAAAAATAACATCTGTCATCTTGTATCTGTGTGACTAATATATATTCATATCTTCATAATATTATTAATTTACCCGTACCTATTATACGAACAATATAGAAGTATAATTACATTTGTTATGGACTTACAGAGATGTATATAAAACTGACAAGATAGTAAAATTTGCAGAAGACATTTCTGTAAACGATCATAAAATTGGCTTGACCGTAAACTTAGCCTCGGTGATGTGCATGTCCAGCAATATAGTAGGGAACAAAGCAAAATCTTTGTTCCAATTAAAAAAAGCAATCGTTGATGGTCTGATTAACGACGTGAGTTACACACGCGCAAACGCGTATTACCTACTACGTTATACGCTTTGGATTATTGAAAACGAAATCGATGAGAAATTTGGGTTAATGGTTTTTATAATATGATAATATTATGTTTTATGTTATTCGACTTAAAGATTATTGTCCCGGACGGTATATGCATAACGACAGTAGCGATGAGAACTCATATAAACGAAAATAAAAAATTGTCGATCGATTTAAACAACGCGATCGAAAAAGCAAAGCAGAGCGATTTCGAACAGATGGCGGTTTACTGTAAACGGTAAGCAGAAAAAAAAACATTATCATCTGTTATTTCAATATATTATACCTATTACAGGTATATATGTGCATAATATGCGTTATATTATAATAGCTAGTTGATCCTTCACGGCGCTGACCGTGACAATTTAAATACCCGTGGATTTACAGTTTACACCTTCTTAAACTCTGTTAAATGCACATTTCACAGATTTTTTACACAGTTATTCGGGTTGTTTTAACCAAATATAAGTCAAAACTTTACATCCAATCGTAATAACTATTTTATTTTTTGTAACCATATACGAACAAAAGAATATTTGTTTTTCTTGAATCAAAAAACCCCGCGTGGGCACTTTTTTAAAATTGAAAGCTTTGCCTTCAAGATTAAACACATCCTGTGGTACCTACAGGATTACCCATGCACCAGATTTCAGAGCCATGAGTGCGATAGACTTGATTGTAGACTGCTTACACAGTTAAACACACAAGCATTGTCTTTTATTAATATATATAGATAATATTTAATTGTATTGTCCCGTTTAGGTTGAACGATCAGTGGCGGTCGACTAAACTGTGCGCTGAGTTGCTAGAGGCGATTTCGAACGGCGTAAACGAACACCATGTGTACGCCGTACGTTCGTCTGGAACGTTCGAGGACGGCGAATCTACGTCCTCTGCCGGCCAATACGTCACAATTCTAGGCTGTACCGGTGGTACTTGTAACATCGGGGAGGCCGTTATAGAATGTTGGTCGTCAAATTTCTCGGCGCGAGCTTTGACATACCGAAAGTACGTTGTACAAGCGTAAATTTAATCATGAGTGTAACTATAGGACCAAATATTTTTTTGTAAGGGGGGGGGGGGCTTTAATCCTTATATTTTCTTAATCTGTGTGGACATTTCCCTTAGAACCTTTTACTAAATTGGATACTTGCAAATTGGTTGTAATAATTGATACAAATATCTAATATGCCTACATCAATATAGGTATATTATATTATATTAATATATTATATAACAATTATCCATCATAATTCACCGAACATGCACATTACACCCCTACATGTCTTCCTTTAATAATGTATATTTATTCAAACACTGATTATTGGTATTTTTAAATATACTTAAGAGTCATATTTTCCATTATTTACGTATATAGGTATAAAATAAACTTAATAATTTACTATAAAAAGGTTGATTTCCATTTGAAAAAAAGAAGCTGGTATTACCACCACACGACACTCCTTAAATGATATACAACAATTTTCAGCATTTGAACATTTTAAGAAACAGTCTTGCAACATCATTCTTAGCCAATTTTATTTTTCATTGAATAAAACATTTTTCGTGACTTATTATCCAATATATAACGTCATATTTGGGGGGATTAAGCCTATCCTAGCCCATGCCTAGTTGCACCTATGTGTATATTATCATTTATATATTTAGTTATTATTAACAAGCGTGCTTAATGTACAATAGGCAATAGTACAATTTAACACAAAATACATATTCATTTACAGAAAAATTAAACTTAAGAGGATGTTAGCGCACTATATATTTGGTTATCTCTGTCTGACCTACACGCAACATGGTTAATTTGCGTTCAGTAGAACCAACCTTGTCTAGTTAGCTATGGTATTAGAGCGAATTGACCTATTATCTTGACTTTATGAATTAAGAACATTGGCTGTGTTGTTATGTTGGCTTTTTACGATATTTCAATTCTTAAGCAAGTTATATGTGCGCAAAATGTTACATTTAAAAAAGCTAATATCGCTTTATAAAATTGAAATATCATAAAATAAGACAATGTAAGAAGTTATCGCACAGTGGCTAATGTTCTTTAGTTTGATAATAGATTAATTAAATCTAATATAATATATTTTAAGCTCACAACTAAACGACACAAAGCTGATCATGAGTCAGAGAGAAAACAAATAGTGTGCCGACATCCTCTAAATGGACTTGACAATTAAAAATAAAATAATTAACATAATGTATTAAACAATGTGATTTATAATATAATACCGCTACCGCTATGGTATCTGTGGTACTTCCGTCATTATGGATGCCTTATAATCGTGGTGTTTCTGTAGTCTGTACAGCATAAAATATTATCACCCCGACCGTTTTCGCAGGAACAACGGACAGCCGTTGATGTGTGACATGGCCGTGATCGTACAAGAACAAGTGAGCGGTCCAGGTGTGGCCGGAGTCGCGTTCTCCAGAGACCCGAATACCGGCGATCCCGGGAAGATCACCGTAGCCGCGAGTTATGGTCTGGAAAAAGCGGTAAGCATAACCAGTAACCATATGCGTAACTATTGTTGCTGGGGGGGTACGGGTCCCCCTATATACGCCGCAGTTAGCAGCTGCCGTTAAATGTACTATCACTATAATACATACTATTGCATTACTCTATTACAAATAATTTTTAACAAAATCAAAAGTGAATAATTATGGTAATATCATTTAAGTATACCAAGTTTCATAAAAAGGCTACTACCTATACACAATTACACAGTGACAGTATCTACACACATTTCAATTTCGTACTCGATTACTCACACTCAATATTTCGTAATCTCGTACCATACACATATTACACAAAGTGTGTCCCACAGTCGAACTTCACATAATTTTAGTCCCTAAAGCATATACATTGTAACTATAAGTAAATGTGTCTAAAAAATCCTTAACTAACATTCTACTTCTTATAGGGCGTTGTGTCAGGATCAGTCGAACCCCACGAGGTTGTTGTTTCTAGACTGCAGTTCGAGGCAGTCGATGACAATGTCACTACGTCTGCGGGACTTCTGCAGGCAACATCAAGTAAATATATTATGAACGCTAGGTTAGGTTATAGGTAATGCGAAATCGGAATACTTATCTTAAGCTTTATATATAGGTAATATACTAATATTGAGACTGCCATTGACCATAACAGGTATAGGGCTTAGTATAAGATGCAAAAAACCTTAATGGTCCATAAAGCAAATATAAATTAAATTAAAAAGTAAAAATAAAAATAAATATACTAATATAATAAACTTATAAACTATAACCGTATTGTAATACGCGCCAAGTTCCAACTCACTATAATCTATATATGTTTTTAGGAATTTCTAATAAATTAAATGTCAGATTATAATGATTTTTTTTTATTGATCTTAAGCCCGGTGACTAAGACCATTAGCTGTTGTAGGGCTTATAAACTGTGGTAGGTAAGGTTGGTACGGTAAGGTGTTGTTATGGTTGTTACAGTAGGTAAGCAAACACATATATATGTGGCAAGGTTTTTACTACTACGAACCCGGGTGATCACCCATCCGGGAACTAGTAGCAGCCAACACACCTCGCCAAGCCACTTTATTATATTTGATAATATGAATTCAGATGCTTTCGTATTTTTTTTCATGTTCGATTTTTGGTATACTTTTCGTTATCAAACATTCATAGTTTTATTACTTGTGAATTATACGATTGTTACTTATTAGTTATTACCTAGGTACTTAAACTGTATTTCCGTATATCAGATACGAGCTTAGGTCAGTTGGTATATGTATCAGCTCTTAATATTATTATTGTTATTATTGTATTATAATTGAATTACGCTGAAATAAATAAATAAAAAATAAAATACTGCGAGTGTAAGCAATACCCATATTGCAGTCTGGCACCTACTTCTACAGCTCACTCGCCATGCATTTATTTCACTATTAATAATAACACTAATAAATATTATAAATATTATAACGCGTATATGAAATGCAGATTTTAGAGTTGAAAATGACAATGATGAGAAACCGCTGCAGTGTATTTCCAATAATTTGGCGAAAAAGTTGGCTGACATCTGCGTCCGAGTGGAAGGCGTATTTGGTTCGCCGCAGGACATTGAGTGGGTGGCTGTAGAGGTATTCGTTTTGCGTAAATTATTTACAATAATTGTTCTTTGAATTTTTATACAAAGCTTGACTTCGACCAAAGTTTTAATGTCTTAAAACGTCGTTTACATTTTAATTTTTATATTTTTATTGCGTTTGCTTTTTACGAAACAGTATTGAAGTATAAACATATAAGTTTCAGAATTTACTAATTATTGCAATAATTGAACACTGTTTGAAATTTTATGTACATCAAAATAAGCCCTTGATTGTACCTCTACACGCTGCAGCAGTATATAGATATCGATACCGAGTTGTATGAAATCAAACCTAACGATATTATATTATATATAATGTACGCATATGGATTAAAAATTACAAGTAAAATATAATTATTAATTATTATTGCGTGTACCTACAGATATAACTAACCGTTTACTGCTGCAGTGTTCAAAACAAACGTTAGGTACTTAGGTATATATTATATAAACATCAGTTAATTATCGTCTTCCACTGACAGGATCGAGTTTACCTTCTCCAGTCGAGACCGATCACGTCCATATTCGCTTGGAGTAACGACGAAATCACGCGAGAATTTGACTCGCCATTTACGAGCGACGACGTGGTTATGTTTTACAACGTAAAGTTAGATCGCAGAGCAATTACATTTCCTACAGAATACAGTATGTTGAAATTAACACAGTTATTTGTCCAATTTCAGAGAAGTCTACCCCAACCCTATGCACACTTTATCGTTGACTTTGGATTTCTTTTCAACGTACCCACTGTTTAAATTGACCGAAGGAGAGCCCACTGAAATCTACCGCAACAAACAGTTGTCCTACACGCACAACAATATGTGTCTTAACGTATGTCAAGTAGGTACATATATACAAACAAAAATGTTTTACAAATTTAACTAAATTGTTTTATCATCTCATCGATTTTTTTTTTTTATGAAAGATGTTTCAAGATTTAGAACCTGGCAGCGTATACGTTAAGATAATCGAGTACTCGATAGCCGGCCAATGTTTCTTAACAAGTGATATATGGGAGAAAATATTATTAAAGAATCGCAGTTCTACGTTAAAAAAAATTTTAAAATCTTTTTCTACATTTAAGGTATTTATTTGCTTTATATATATGGAACACATGTTAAAATGTATTGAAAAACTATACATACTAAAATATAATTTAGGAAACACTATACCTTGAATGGCGATTAAACGAGACACACAAATTGATTTCTAATGCAAACATAGAACATTCAGGCACGGCGTTGGATCTTTTGAATAATATCAATAGCGTTGTAGATGTTTTAGAAAAGGTATACATTAAACAATATTCAATATAATAATATTTTATTACAGTG
>NC_042494.1:4228160-4229405 GCF_005508785.2 Acyrthosiphon pisum
AAGGATTTTTCGAAATTCGCATTTTAAAGAGGTGCTCAAACAGGGATCTCGAGATTCACGATGGAAATTGGAAATTTAATTTTTATTTGTTTGTTAAATAGTTGCCATTGGTTACAGCCTACAGTAGAAATTAGTATTTATTTATTATTGGTTTCCATTGGTTATTTGGGCAGATCAGGTACAAGCTAGCACCAAATCAAATTATTGAACATTGCAGCAAGTTACATCCAAAAACGGTTGAACAATCATTATTTTTTTAAGTTGCAATTTTTTACTGATAACGGAGTGCACGGGTTCAGCTGCAGGTATGAATGTTTGTGTGTAGATTATACCTCTGGAAAAAAGATAGATTAATTTAATAAGGACTAAATTTGGTTTTTTTTATTCATTGGATTTTAGTACGGTTACTAAAATAAAAGGCACAAATAGGGGGGGCTTTAGGGGCTAAGCCCCCCCCCCAAAAAAAAAATGTCCATAGCCCCCCAAACATTTCCTACATTTTGTCTTAAGCGTATTCAATATTATCAGAGTGAGGCTATTTACGGCTATTTACGCCTATGACGGTTAGGTTTGGTTAGGATTTTGTATTAATTGATTATATTAATCCACCGTAGGTGAAATTAAGTAAAAACGACAAACTTTGTATAACTTTGATACTTTAGAGTTAAATCATACACTCTACTGCAGGTAGATTGCCTACCTGATAATATACTGCTGCGAACCAAAATTTTTATTCTGAGCCACGGAAAAGTTAAGATAAGTTTTGAACACCATACACCGATTATTAAATAACGAATTGAACAAAGTTTGAGTCATATAGAGTTGGTACCTACATTTAATGGGCAACGAAGTGCACGGGATCAGCTATTTTTGATAAAAAAATATTTATCATTATTACTGCTAGAAACATTTCAATACGTTTTCATTAACCATTTTTATATTTACTTGCCGATCACATTAAACGATAAAATTTGAATAAAAAATTATACATATCAACGTCCGGAGGCAAAATAAACAACCAATCACGGACGAAGCTGTGACGGGTCGGCTATAATGTATTTGTGTGTAGATTAAACCTCTGGCAATAAGACAGACTATTTTAGGAATGGTTAAATTTGGTTTTTTTTATTCATCTGATATTAGCAGTTAGGTTAGGATTTTATATTAATTGATTATATTAATCCACCATAGGTGGAATACGACCAACTTGGTATAACTTTGATACTTTAGAATTAAATCATACAC
>NC_042494.1:4229505-4239418 GCF_005508785.2 Acyrthosiphon pisum
AAACGACACGTATTCTGTGATAGACTCGGTGTAAATTTTTAGTCGTACTTTTGATTCTCTGTCGACAAATAAAAAACCGAAATGAAAAATAGAACATATTTGAGCAATATAACTACTTGTTTTTCTAACAGCGGCGTATAACATCTTTTTAGTTTTTATTTTAGGGGTGATCAATTATATTTTTTCGACAAAGGTTGGCATATTGTAGATTTATAGTATCATATCGACACATTCCCATCAGTCTTTTCACGATTTTATAATTCGCAGTTTATTATTTGATATAATACTATTATTAATAACATTTAATTATCGAACTACAATGTTCTCATTATCTATTCTATCCAAAATATCACTAATATTTTGTTTGGCTATTATCTAAATATTTTAAGTTATACGTTTAACAATTACTTACAGAAACAAAATAATTTTATATTTATTACAGTGGAAACACAATGCCTCAAATCTGAATATAAGGGAATCTAAGAATATTGGATTTAGAATAGAAAGTTCACGCCATTTTGAAGATTTATTAATAAATTGCCCCAATATTTTATTCAAGTATACGAAAAATTCGAGATATCTCAACTCGGCTGGATGATTGCGATTTGCCCAGGCTCCTCTGCCCCCCCTCCCCTTAAATCCGCCGCTGACAGAGACCATATATTTTGTTCAATAATAAAGTTATTAAAAGCGAATTTTCGGAATTTTTTTATATACCTACCTACTTAATGGCCATATTTTCAAATTCTTGAGATTTCTCGTACAAGGCCCTATGGAGATATAAGCTTCTGTTTTTGAAATGACAACTCCACTGTTTTACTGCACTATTTAACATGTAAAATATTTAACAGATAATTTTTCAGAAAATTTAGACGTCTCAGAAAATAAAACTTTTGAGGGATTTAACTTTGTGTACTAATGAAAATAGGTCTAAAATAATTGGTTTGGAAGACGTGAAATCTATCATAGCTTTGGACATATTAGTGAATAATACTAAACTATTAACTTTAATAATTTGTCAAAATGGTCCAACTATATTATGTAATAACACGATATACAATATAACTATTCATATTTTTATAAAAAAAATTTAAAGGCTGTCATCTTTACTCCTTAGTATACAAACATTTTAATAGCTGAGAATTATTTGTTCAAATTTTAAATAAGGCACATCAACATTTTTAATAAAAATATCCACTAAATAAAAACTAAAAAAAGAGGAGTTTTAATTTTAAAAACATAAGATTGTATCACAAGACACTCCTTGAGTAGTTGGTACACAAAAAAATTTGAAATTTGAAAAAAATGATCTTGGAGTATATTTAAAAATTCTAAAAATCGTAATAAGGACAAAAATGGGGGTGAGCTCAGTACTTATTTATGGTTGTTTCACAGGGTTTTAATATTATTTTTACATTATATTCCTTATCGTGTACTGCTCGAGTAACTTTATCCAGTGTTATATTATTATTTGATGTTTGCTATAAACATGTCCCTCGCGTCCCTTAGCAAATTCTGACCGATCGTGTATAGTGCGTATAATCAGAACAAAAATGTTCTATTCGGACTGCCACAGTTAAATTTAATTGAATTTAGTCGACGAAATCAAACATAGTGAACTAGAAAAGAGAAGCCATTTAATTCAATCGACTTCCAGTAACCACGTGGGCGTATGCACCAACACCATATACATATATATGTTATATAACATGTGGGGTAGCAGCATAGCATAATATGAGTTTTCCACTTGCGACGCTAATAAAAAAAAAAATATAACATCACGTCTTACGTCATTCCGACTTTTATCAAACAAGACCGGAACTCATTTTTCAGCAGAAAACTACCACCACGAGTCTTATACTCTTATCTATATACACCTACGCGGCTAATGTGTATACGCTTTTCCCTAATCTATTTTTTTTTTGTTAACTCAATCCATTACAAAAAAGAACCACTTTTACACTTTCCTTATTCTCTTTCGATTAGGTATTGACTCAAATATAAAAACCTTATACTTACAGTACGTTTAAGTCTGTTCAATACTTTATACTTTTATATATAGCAGATTTCATTTTATATAGGTAAATAGGTAATATTGTAATTATTCATAAATAAATTTACTTGGAATCAGAAATGGCACTTTATGAATAGGCAATTTTATCGTCAGCTCATTAGTCATCACCAAAAATATAAATCACAGTTAAATATTTTCACCAAACATAAAGAATTGAACACTGAAATATTAATTATACTACACCACAGTGTGCTAAAATATGTGAACATGATATAATACTATTTTCATTGGATCGCGGACGAACTCGTTTTCTCGATTTCAAAAATAAGGATTTATTTTACTCAAAATTTAATTTTTAATTTAAGCTTTCAATGTATTGCGAAATACGTTTTTCGTATATCGCTCAACTGTAATACCTATATTTTCCGATTTTTGACCACTGCTTAACATATAATGATGCAATAACTCCCATGCTTAAAAGTACTCGCAATGCTGCAGAGTATACAATATGCACTTACCACGGTCGCGTTTATTCCTTAAACGTTTATTAAGCAATCATTCTTTTTTTCACTTTCTGTAAACGCACCTGTATAGTTTATAATATAGGCGTACAGTGTAGTTGTATTGTCTGTTTTTGTATTGTTCGCTATGACATGATCGTCAAACGATTTTTTTTACTCCGTAGAAATTCGTATTTTATCTTCACGCGCATAATATAAAGACAAGCTCGCGGGTATGTAATTATTTGTACGTGTTAAGTCCGTTTAAATTCATCCTTGAAAACCGCCGTTGACTCTAGCGCGCGCATAAACGTAAGCATATAATTGTGTGTCCATATAGGGGTATACGCTGGATATTGTGACGTAGTACAAAAGCAATTTCATCTGGTAGGTATACTACCTAGGTATTTGCAGCTATATAAAAAGACGCGTATATATACAGTCAGTATAATTTAGCAGCACGAGATGATATTTGAGTCGAAATACTGTGCGGTGGTGTACAAATGCACCTATATCGCATTATATATATATTATATTGTGTGGTGTGCAAATGTACCTATATAACATGGGTATTATATATGTATATATATATATAAAGGTATACCTGCCGCTTTATAACTTACAAGACCGTTAAAAGGATATACCTACGAGTATATTTTTCTTAAGTTAAAACCCTGTATATATATATATATATATGGATACAAAATACAATATAAGGTTTACGCTTTCCTACTAAAGTCGATATCGGCGAGATGCTACACAAACTTTATTATTGTTGATTCCCAATCAGGTCGTACATAATATTATCATGATGTTAATTCACTATAAGCTGTTTAAATTATAATTGTATGTACCACGTTTAGGCTAGGACGTAGTGGTATTACAACTATCTAATATCTATACTTTATTTATAGATTACCTATACCTATTATTATTATATGTTATGCATGTATTCGTGTCGAATTTGAAAAGCGTATAATATTTCTTATTGACATTATAATATTATGGATACATACACTGCAGAGTAATAACCAAATTTTGTGAATATAAATTGCTTTTATTATTACTTATTATAGTATTATAGGTATACCGCATAACTGTGTAAGAACTGACAAATGTAATAGCTTTTGTTATTTAATCAATAATAAAATAATATAATATGTACATGTATGTATGTATATTAAAGTTATAAGAACAAAATGTATTACACATTGATATATTATATAACACGTTTATACGCAATCGTTAATGCGCATTAGGTTAAGATAATCCGTTAGGTGTTAAACCATAGAAAAGAGATAAATTTTTTTGCACAGTAAAATGCGCAGTACCTAATTATTTAATACGATCGATGAAATCGAACTAATGCATTAACGTAGCATATAAACATGGTAACAGTTAGAACTTAAAATTATATTATTTTTTTTTGCTCTTTCCACTACGTCCTGACACCCTCTATCCGTATGCACTTACATTCAATCCTATTTTGTATACTCACGCAAAAAAAAATACAATATTCTTTCAATATTTAAACCTGATTGTGTGTATACTTTGTATTCAATATCTTCAGTAATCCGTAAAATAACGTAACATGAAACGGCCGTATTCCCGTATAGGTACGATGAGATTCGGACCGTAAGTTAAGTATATTATATTCCACGTGATTACCTGTAGGGAACATTTACATTAAAATATAAAAATTACATAAAATACCCGATGTGGAGACGCACGACAACTGGTAAATACCTAAACAAAATATAACAAAACTGACTAAATTATTTACAATCCATGGTAATAATAAAAAAATCAAAGATTAATAATAAATTATCCATCTACGTCCCTCCTCACAATATTTTACTCCGGTTTATTGGGTTGTCTGGTACCTACCCACATAGATTTATTTTAAACGCGATGCAAGTAAACTTTTATGTAAAACTATTGTTTCTCCGAAATTTTATTTCAGACCATTGTCAATATCGAGCCAGACGATTATAATATATTCTATACGTCATTTCTTAAAAATAGAAACATCCATTAATACTCGTCCATTTTTCACTTGTCAAAATTACTTTTGGCTTTTAGTTTGAATAAATACATAAATCTGGTGTCTGCATTCAAAATAATAGATCTTGTCATGTTATTACAATATTATACAAAATATTATATGTCACATTTGTTATGGGTTAATGCGTACATAGTGCATTATTATAATAATTTATAGATGAAAATTATTTTCCAACAGCACTTCGAACAAAGTGTCAGGTGTATATTTTTATTCATATCAAATTTTTTTTGGACATCCCTAAAAATATAACATAACATAATATTATAAAAGTGCAAAAATTTAAAAGACATTTTGTGTGCATCGTCCAGACGTGTCGTGTTACTACGGTGACTTCAGTACTAATAAGTAATAACACAGTTCTTGCGAATAAAATACGATACTTTTCACAGCAGTCAATCGTCGTCAACACCATATATGACCATTTTTAACGATGTGCATATGTGTACTATACCACCGCTGAGCAAAAGCTCTCTGCGGACATTTATATAGTTTCCCCGACAGAACACTATTAAACCGACTGTGAGACCAATATCACAGTTTCCAACATTTTTTTTTATGACGGTCCTAATAGTTGTTTGGGGAGAAGTAGAGATGTAATGAGATTGAAAAGAGAACCGAATCATTGTATTATTTTAAATTTCACCATAATATTATTGTACAAAGGAAATAAAATAATTTAACCGATTTCCTCACAATAACTATGAATCCTGATGGTTAGACTCTAAAATATGGACCGAGGAGACCATTATATTTTTTTCTTAAAGTATTCCGATATTTATAGGACAACTTCAAAAATAATTTACGAACAATTTTGTTTGTATGTTACATATGTATCTATATAATATATCATATTATTGGTGAACTTAGATTGTGTTGAGCGTTTTTGTAGTATTACAAATTGAATTAAAAATACAAGATAGATTAATACGTCATTATTAATATTTTCCTTAGGTAACTCTATCTTAATCAATACATAATAACATAATAAAACCAAAAAAAACTTAATTATTTCTAATGAGGTACACCAATCTAAATTATATTTTGAACTTTTTTTTAGTAATGAATTATGTCTTACTACTACTGCATCCGTAATGTTTTGTACCTATATGTTAATTGTTCCATATAGTGTCTTTATTTAAATTCATCAACAGCCAAGCATCCGTGTTTATCAAGTGATAATCAATTCCATGACCGAAATACATATGTGTATAATATAGCTAGTAACCTGGAGTTCAATATCAAAACAACTATCGGATTGAGATGGACTGATTCAAAAAGCTCGAAAAGCCGCAAGTTGGAAACCAATATGGCCTATATCAATTTATTAAAAGTACATAAAATATAGATAATATTATGAAACGATTTCGTATGAAACGAAAAACCACGACGGAAATGCTACGTCCAAGTCCCGTATAAGATTACATGTCATATCGACCAGCTAAAAGTCGCACACCTATCGTTAAAAAATCGAATTAAGTTTAACTCCGGTCTATGTGTAAGAGAATTATTCGGTCGATAGTAATAATGAATAATAATTAAGCTTTTCCGAAATAATGCACTTTACTTAGCGCACTCGCGTACCTAATACCTACGTTTCAATAATTACATCATCGCGACATCACAATATAATAAAAAATCGACCCACGCGATCTCGTATTACACGCATATAATAATATGTTGTTGTTGAGAATAATTGTATTATTCGCCGTGTCATTGCTGCGTGGCATTTTCCTAAAAAACTAGTAGCGATCCCAAACGACAGGAAATTAAATGTGCAGCCCTTTCCGGGACGACGTCACACCGACCTAGATTTGTTATATTTTTTTTCTCTCGTTCTCGTCGTCGTTTACATATTATTATTATAATTTAATAACATCACGTACCCAGGCCGTGTTATAGTGGCCGCGATTTAAGACATTCTGAACAAAGCACTGCTGTGACTTAATTTTACTCTAATACATGATATTATAATGCGTATAATAAGTCATCTACGATTTTGAATTTCTAGTTTGAAATTATTAATCATAAATCACAATCTCGAGCGTGTGATTATTATTTTAAATTATGCATGTAAGTGTTAGTTTTGATTGTGAATTTCTTAAATCAATTATTTTTGCTTAAATATTATTATAATAATAATGGTAGATATCGACGATAAATTTAAAGTAAACGTGATTATGAAACTTTGGAACGTGATATTACTTTGTAAAAGGCTGCGTTTTTATTTTATAATATTAAATTATTTTTTAAATATAAGCTCGCAAACTCAAGACGAACAATTTACAAGAAAATAGTATATATTATAAATTAATTAATTGAATAGTTGTACAATGTACATAGTACTTGTATATACTTTAATCGGGACGTATTTTTACAGTCACTAATGATATTCACATTAATTAAATGGAATAGACGTACTTATAAAATTGTTTGTTTTGGGTAAAATTCTTGATCAAGTTCTCAATACATATACCCGTAAATTGAAAAATGAACTGTTTAATGTGTTAACTTATACCGAATTATGTAAGTCTTCGTTAATTATAGTGTATTGATTTACGCCCGTGTTTAATGATGCTTATGATGCACTTGAGTACTTGACGTTGACGTGTTTACATTTTACACAATTAACGCGTTTGTTAAAATAACATGGCTTTTTTTATTTATGCAGTTGTGTGCAGTTAGGTTCCTCGTAAATAACACAATCGTCGTTAATAATTAATTTTAATAAGCTAACGTCGTGTTACATAATACCGGTAAAAAAATCCATTGGCTTTTTTCATGAAAATAGACTCCATACTGTTTTAACCACATAAAAAAAAAATTCATTTGTATTTTATACAAGAATTTCCACTTCGAAAGCTATTATTCGTTATTTTAGGTATATGATCATATTATGTATACGTGATATTGCGTGTATTTGACGGTTATGTAAATTACCTAACAAAAAACCCCATCAATACGCTACTAAAAAACGATTTTTATTTTTTGTAAACGAGATATTTAGTCATTGCTCTGTGATCACAATGAAAATATGTATGCAAATGAATGTTCGATTGATGCTCTTCAATTTTTTATTTTTTTTTCATCTTCGCGATTGGTAAGGGGAATTTTTTCCTCCTCTCCTTTACAGAGGGAAAAATACATTTTCCAATAGGTGGTGCATACAATATCCGTTCCAATTTAATTTTTTTCCGAATCTCTGTTTATATTAAAAAACAACTTTTTGTTTAAATCCGGTCGGAGGCCGACAAATACGACGAACGAACGGCGTTTGATTTTCCTAGTGTTTCTGCTTGCTTTGCCATGAAAAGTTATATTAGTTTATTTCTTACTATTCACATCTTTACATTTAATCCTGTTTAACGGTAAATTCAAAAACCATTTCCGTAACTCTGCTGTTACAAAAATTGGTAAGTATAATATGTATTTTGTGTATCCTAGAAATCGATTTGTATTTTTAAAAGATTGGATTTTTTTTTTTTTACATTTTTAGGTTAGCTTTAACGAAACACTTTAATAAATGACAATATTTAATATATATAGGAGACAAACTCATAATAAAAAAAAAACAAAGGCACATTTTATTTTAATTTTAAAAAATGTGTCCATTAAATAAACGCTTGAATCTTATTATTTTGTATTATAATTTAGCTCTTCCAGCCCTTACATAATGGGCTATTAAATATTAAACTCTTCTAAAAAACAACAACGATAGCATATGCGAAAAAGATTTTGTATACAATTTAGTATGCGCATCGTCGACCTTTCGTATAAAATTGCACACCCTTGTGCACTATAAAGTCGAGGCAATTTATTTCTCATTTCTTTTAACAACTAGGTAGTATCCGTTTTATGTTACACTTGTACGTAAAAATGTAACGCTATGCTCGCGTGTCAATGTGGTTGCCCGACTTGTAATTGTTTGGCGTTTGGATGACGGTTTTTTATTCCCAAGCAAAACCCAATCGATTTTAGATTTCTACTTTTCATGATCATTACAGTAGTTGGAAAAAATATCCGTGGACAAACTTTCCAGGAATAAATGACAACCACTACTGCAGGTACAAAAGTGGCCAAAAGAATATAATATGGCCCAACGCACAAAAATTGCTTAGAAAAAATGTTAATAAAATTAATGAACAGCAATATTTGACTTACCTATTTTTTAGAATGGTAACATTCATTAAAATTAATAATCCCAAGTCATCTATACGTTTTTAAAAATTTAGTAATTTATGATTTACATTTTATGAAAAATCGTATCTATAGTACGTATAGACGGTAGGTATATACATATTATATTATTACATCGATATATATATAAATGTCAGCATTTTATACCGTCGAGATACAATATTATAGTAGCCTGTAGGTGAAATATTATGGTTATTATGAACGACAGTATTTTACCACGTTGATTATAAGACACTTTGATTCAATGTCTATAAAGGCAGATAGATAGAGCGAAATGCGATTGGGAAAACCAACATATTAGAAAACTTAATTGAAAACGTCGTGTCTTCTTACTCCGCCGTGGCTTGCGCATGAGTGAATGACAGTACGAACATTGTCGTATTTGTACACTGTTTCAAATGTTTAAACTTACAATGACTGAAATTGTACTGTCGAGTAAGTATAAAAAAAAATAAAATATTATGTCTTGATGGTCACACATTAATATACACAATTCGACATAATTTGAAATTTGAAAATCGTTGGCGTTGCTTGTACCTAGAACGAGTTGTATTTAATCGTGAAGCAGTTGTAAAATCTAACATGGAGTACCTATTAAAATTGTTTTGTTTATTTTGTGTTTCATTATAAGTCACGTCATTACAAAATAATTTTACATAACGCATATCAACATAAAATAAGACAACTCTTCTGTTTATAAATCTTACTGACCTATATAGGTATCAATATCAAATGTAGCTATAGTATGTATAATCCAGGTTATCGGGTTATATTTATACAAGTTATCGTTAATTATGACATTATTTCTAAAGATAAGTGCTTTTTTACCAGAAATTTAAATCATCGATACAATGAGAAAATCGTTAAAACTACACAAATCTTTTATAATTCAGAAATGTGCAATTCGATTAGGTGCACAATATGTCTTTATTCTTTTCAGGGCAATTGAGTTATGGATAAATTATTCTTTATACCTGTGAATTATGAACCATGAATAATTCAAGATATTAACTGGTAGAGTTACAACAGGTGACGCTATCAAATATATTATAATAAAACAGTATATTATTATATAATGATTATACAATTCGTCCTAAAAAAAAAATAGGTGCATAATATAATAAATAAATTAAATAACTA
>NC_042494.1:4239518-4249069 GCF_005508785.2 Acyrthosiphon pisum
AATTGCAAATTATTTCGAGTTAGAAATTCATAAAAAATTTTATTTTTAAATCTCACTATCTAAGATTTGATAATTTAATACAATATTCCTCATAAGTTTGTATACCTTTATTAAAAAAAAAAATTGTTCAAAAATGGTCAAATAAAATTTTTATGAGCGTTTGAAGTTCAAATTTTAACATCATTGGATATTCACTCGATTTCTCATGTAGCGATTTTCTTACATTGTATTTTTTTTTTTATATAATATATAAAAATACATTTTTATTTGTTGGTCAAAAAGCATGAAAATATAATACACGGTCCCTAATATATTTTTACAATAGCAGCTGAAAAATATTAAAATACATATTATGCACAATTTTTTTTATAAATATTTAAAGTTTTAATTTTGACAAAATTTATGAAACTTAAAATTTAAAATGCGGGTAAGTGGATGTCACTCTGCTGTATAGTAGGTTACAAGTGGGTCAATGTATAATGGATTGTATTAAACTTGAATTCAATGATATTTGATAATTTGTATCCAGGATAAAAAAAATAAATAAAACCATTGTAAAACCATTAGCTTTTAAAATGATTTAGTAATTAAAAATGTACCTATATAATATATTATTAATAACAACAATATAAATATAATATACAGTATCCTAGGCTGCCAAACCATCTCTGCTCAGAACCGTTTTTTGCACACATGATATATATAATTGAATTTAAATTTACAGTAATCCAATTGTAGCCTACCGTACAGCAGAGCGACTTCCACTTATCCGCTTTCTTTTGTTTATTTAAAAAAAAAAAATGGTGTCCCCCCATTTAAAATTCCCGAGCACGCCACTGTATAGGTAGTACATTTTTGAATATTTTAAATAAAATTTAAGACTTTCTGAGCGACTATCATAGACCATTAAAATAATTTTTAAATTTTCTTAACATTACGCCACTGAGTTGTTGGTGGAGCTTGGCTAAAGTTGGCCCCATGTTCGCATATGTAAGATTTCATAAGTCTCTTTGTGACAAAACTGTGTTTAAACTATAATTGACATCTAGATTGTAGATTGTACGAAGAAATGAACATCCGTAGATATAGGTACGTGTTCATTTATCAAGGTGTTCACATATCACGTTATTCGTTATTACTTATTTATTAATCTAGTAGGTACCTATTGTATGCCAGTATTTTTAAAAGTAAAGTTGTTATTTATTTATTTACTTACTTATTTTTTAGTTTTTTATTACCAAAATTGCAATATGTTTTATGATTTTTCAAAAATTATATAAACATGTTGCTACATAGTACATATATTTAAGCATATTTTGAGAATTTCGACTGCATATTTCGATAATTTTTAGTGCAACAAGTCAAGTTCTAAACCCTAAATGTATTTATATACGAAAACTGTAAAAGCTTGGTTTTAATCTATACTTAAAACACCCCCCACATTTCATAATTCTGGCTACGCCACTGACACCTAGTATCTATATAACAGATTTCGAAAATGCAGCGTTCTTAATCACGGTGATGGTACGAACATTGCCGTGAAAATAGCAAGCCTCAAGCTATCATTGTTTAGTTGATCAGTCAGTAACTATAGCTAGTAACTAGTAGGTAAGTCAGTAAGTACGGACTCGTTCGATTATATAAATCGGGATGGCTATAATATAAATTATAATATACCTAAATATTATATAGCCATCCCGCCCGTGAGACTCGTTTATGATTATGCGAGCAATATATTATATTGTCAGGCTATAATATTTTATCATGATATTTTACAGACCCCGTGAGGTACGTTGGTAAGTGTATATTTAAATAATGTATATATAATATAGAAGATAACTGTCCCCCGCGCATTTCGTTTCCCGTAAAATTTCCACCGTTTAGATGATTCAAACTTTGTGTTAAATTCATTACCTACTTAATGCCTGGCGCAAGTAGTAAAATTATATTAAATTACGTTCAATCATAATAACTATTTAATTTTTTATAAATTATTAATAGCCGTGACCCTGTAATAAACAAAATATAATATTATATATTATTATTATTATAGGTAGGTATCTATAAATAAATTCTTAAATTTACAATACAAAATAATTAAGGTGCCACTTATAAAGATAGTGTAGCAGTTGGTAAAATTAATTTTTTTTAAATAGGTTAAGTAGTTCCAGAGATTACTACGAACGAACAATTTTTCTTAGATTATTATGCGATACCTATGCTAATATTGTATTCATCTTCCTACGGGAAATAGTATACAGTGACATCTAGTGGTCCAATGAACGGCGCATGCATCCGATATCGTTAAACTAATAGGACCAACGGTTTCCGGTCTACCACATGTCAGTTTCAGTCAGACGAGATGTATATATACGACCTGTTGTATTAGTTGCGTTGTGGAGGTCCGGAGTGCGATACACATCCATGGATGCCGCTGCAGGGCAAATGTCGAGGTCGACATTTGAGTATTTCACCAAAAAAAAAAACACCCCACGTGAGAGAGAGGGAGTGGAAAAAAAGAAGACTCATTGAGAAGTGGATAAGTAGTAGTGTCACTCGGGGTCTCCCACACAACTTTTTTTGACATTTTAAAATTAAAATAATATTAATAATATAATAAATTTTTAACTACAAAATAATTTTTTTTGTGATTTTGACGTTATATTAATAAACTGTGTACTCGTATTATTTAACTGTCTATAATTCGAACGAGTGTAGTTTTTGTTGTTTTATACTTATACAGTTTTATAACATTATAACTATATAAGTCACCATTTTGAAATAATCTCTGATCAGTCTAATTAAAAAATACGTATGTATTCAAAATACTTACAAAAAATCATTATTTTAAAATCAATAAATGAATAATTAATAATTCAATCAATTCGATGACTAGTCGAAAAACCGCTACTACCTACGCCATGAAGTACCTATAGGTTAGTAAAGAATAAAGTACCAACATATTCCAAACCCTCTTATGACGTATCCCTCGATCTAATGTGCTTATTGTAAAAATATTTTATACAGATTGTCCAAATTAAAGTAAATATGACAAAATATATATTTGAATAACTCAGAAACTACACGTTGAAATTGTAATTTAGTAAGGTTGGTTCTTATTTAAAAAAATCTTCATAACGCCACAGTAATACAGTATACTCCTTAACTGGTTATAGGTGCATATCTAAATAACTGAAAGTAAATATATTCATACTTGAAGCAAAAATCGTGAGTGAGAAGGCTTTTGTGAATCCACCTGTAGAGTGATATTGCGCAATCCGAAGTTCCAAAAGAGCGTTCCGATGAAAACTCAGCCGCCAGGTTCAAAACATTTTGCATTTCTAAAAACCAATAACTATACGAATTCATCATTGGATTTCATCAGTATTTTTAATTTTCAGAAATGGCGCCGAATTGAGTTCCAGTTTTCTACGGTTTAAAACTGCAGTGAAATGCACTAAAGGTCGCAGGGCCGCAGTCATATCATATTCGACACAATAACAACAAAAAGTTTTCTATTTAAACATGTCTGTATAATATATTATAATGATAAATAAAATATTACACAATACATATACCGATCGTGATATAATATAATTAATTAATTTACAGAAAACCAATATTATGTAGGCGCAGGACACGCGAGTATTGTTGTATAATATAATATAATATATTTTTTAAATAATAAGATTAAAATTGGACCTTGACTTAATCGTGAATCTGGTAAGTAATACAATATGTTATTAATCATGTAATGTTAATTTGCGTTCGTTTTATTTTTCGGACGCCTTTCGCAATATAATTATATAATATATTTCTATTATAAAATATTGTAAAGGGCTAACATATTATATTTTAATCGTATAAGAATCGTTTCTACACATATAATACGTATATTGGCTATATTAGTAGGTATGTACTATAATTTGACGTGTAAAAATACTTAACCACATCCGTTCAATTTGTCTAAATATAAATATAAATATAAGGGTTTAAATTTTAAGGGAGCACCGTTAGGTTGCTGCACATCATGCTCGCCGTGACAATTATTAATACAACGGTAGTCGGTATAACGAGAACAATATTGATGAAATATTATATTATTATACTTACAATATAATTAACAATCGTTATTGGCCGCTGCTAAATAACTCCGATCTTAAACAATAAACGGTGACAGGGAAAAAAGTTTGTTTTTAAAAACGTGTTAGATCCTACATTTTTTGCATACTTGGGGGGGGGGGGGTATATACCAAGGATGGCGAACTTGTATCACTCGTGTCACAGAATTGCACCTGTTTACTATTTTGAGTGACTCGCCAATAAAATGTAATTCATAATTTATACTCCAATTTCTATAAAAAAAAAAACAGATGTTCTAATTGAAAATAATTTGATATACCTAATCATTTTTAACGTTTATAATAAATTCTATATTATTTTTATATTACCAATAGTTAATTTTATAATATTATTTCTATCTCGTAGTTGTGACTCTACAATACTGCTCTTATTGAGTGGAAAAGTCTTCCGATTTAATTTCTTCCTTGAAAAATTAGCCTTTTCCACCAAGTGCTTGATCAAATCCACAAGGCTCAGTCGAACACAAAGCGGTCTGCCCGCGCGGAAACTGTAAAATAACACAACCGGACCAACGTACCCATACCTACACCGCTTTCTGTTTGACCGAGCCTTAAGAAATCGACTTGACACAGATATTAACAGTGCAGCAATTAAAATTTACTAATTGTAATCCCAGGATTGATTCATTAGCCGGACAAATGCAGCAACAAATGTCTCATTAAAAACTAATTTATAATTAATACATTCGAAAAATATACCTCTTTTAGATTTTGTTATTTTAGTGTTTAATACTTAACTACATTTTAAATAATATGTATCAATACAAATTATATGTGTTCATATTAATGTGTAGATAATAGCATTGATTATATTATTGTACTATATTCAATGGCAATAGTGAATAATTAATAATGTAAAGTTTAAATGTGACATCTGATATGGTAATATCTGATTGGATTCTTAAGTTTGTGTATTTTTAAAATATCATTTCATACCAACACGCCTGTTAAGTACAAAAGATTTTTGTTTTTGACACACAGATACTATGAAGTTCGCCGTCCCTGGTATGTACGAATATGTCTTTAATATAATTTGATATAATATTAAATATGTGTATATCTATATTTATTATAATAGGTAATTAGTTAAATATGATAAACACTATATAAATGGTATAGTATAATGTTATGTATATAGTAATATAATTAAATTATCACAAATCACAAAATGTATATAGCACTGCACACACCCAACACGCGTTACACGTAAAAATAGAGATATCATTTAATATAATATATTTTATAGAGTCGTTTGTAAGTATAATATAATATTTTAAAATTAAAATTTACCTAAACGAGATATTGAGTGTCAGGAGATGACGGAAAGAGAGGGATGACCAGCAATATAGAAATATAGGTCGACGAGGAAGTATATATAAGTACGGGAGTGGTGGTCGGGAACGTCACACTCGGACATGCACACACACACAAATGTATAATATTATATTAAATAATAAAATATAAATGTAATGAATATTATGAGACTATTTTTTTTTATTCGGGAGGAGATATTCCTAATTTGTTTGAATTAATAGTCTACGACGTTGAGATTAATATAATAATATGTTTATATATTTTTTAATTTTTCGCCGCTACGCTTCCGACTTCGTTGTCTTCGATACCGGACGTCTTCACGCTCCGCTTTACCACGGTCGTTTCCAAGTCAGCATTTAGCTGACTTTTCACTGGAGTCTCCATGTCTCTTCTCGTCTTTGCAGAAAACTTGTCGTTTTTCATCTGATGGATACCGTTTGATTCTAAAAGTACAGAGAAAACCATATAATATTAATATTTTAATATTAGAATTATATATTTTATGAATTGGTATAAGTTATATTATTTGTCACTGACAGATTATAATAATTGTAATAATTGTAATAATAGTATACGCGTATATAATGATAAAAACACAATTACATAATTAAAATTACATTTAAAAAAAGGTCTTAAGTACCTACTAATATTATTATCAATACGATCTTATAGGTACCTGAATTGGGATAGGCATCTAGGTATTTGCTAAAACCTTCCTTGGCGGCGGCCATCAGTTCCGGGTGTTCGGTCAATGTATCCGAAAGCGAAGTTATCAGTAAATCTAAAACGCAAACAAAATATAGGTAATATTATTCATAAGTTTAAAATTATGATTTTTTACCAACATGCTTATAAGGTACCTTGGTATAATAATTATCGATATTTATTTTTGGGTAATTCACAATTAAATGTACGGCGGAATACCTATATACGCGGTTATATAATATATATATATTATATAATATGTAATATAATTTATCTTTGACCGTCTGTTTATGTATTTTGACTTACCCAATATTTTTTTTTCAAGGGCTCTAGAAATCCTTCCTCGGCTCGCTTCGGTTTCCAAGAAGTCCGTGAACTTTTGCAAAGATTCTTGAGCTTCCGATCCACCTAAAATTCGAAAAACATTATTCCGCCTTATAATTCAATGACATCGATGATGTGTCATAATTTTAGCCTTTAGGTACACCGAATTATCGATTTTTGCGTTTGCAAAGTAAACAAAGTGTTGTGGATCTAAAAATTGTATCCACTTATTGTCCCTGTCTTAACTATGGCCCAGTTTAAAGGGAAGAATTCGATCTACCGACATTTATTTTAGAATGTAAACTATTTACAAACTTACAACCCACATATATTATGTTACACACACAATGTTTATAAAGTAGTTTGTATAGTATTCACATCTTATTTAGAACGTCTACAATAGGGGCATGTTAATGTGGGCATATTTTTGCTTTTAGCAATCAACATTATACTTTAATTTGCGATGTATATTTTTATGTAATGTAAACAATATATCTAAACATGTAAAATAGGTTAATAGTATATTAAATATGATTATAATTCGTGAAAATTATTATATACTTTGCTTTGAGTGCAAAAAAAACCTACAATGTATTACAATTTAAAAAAAAATGTCCAGAATGTTATTTAAATTTTCATGTTTATGTTTAAGTTAATAAAAAATATATCTATTTTAAACCATCATAGCTAGCGAATTTATCTAGCTATCTATGTATAACTTTAAAGGAACATTAATATATTTTATTGTAAGTACCTACCTCATATTTTTTAGAGATTTACCGTAATATTACTAAATAATACTGTTATTATTTATTATAATAATAATATTGACAAATATGACCTTAAATTGCATATCCAGAGCGCCGTCTTACAAGTTACAACTACACACGATTGTATATTTTAAACCAATCAATATGAGAAGAACTTATGCTAATTTTATTTATTTCTCTTTTAACAATTACGTAAGCAATTGTTGTTTAATATAATACCAAAGCCACTGAACGAATACAATTTTAATAGATTTAAACAGTTATAAATATAATCTATAACGGTGATATTTTCTTTGCTCAACCATTTCACTTTACTTTTTGATAGACATTTTTTGATGATTCTCTCGATGAGTTTATTACAATATTTTAGACGTATGCGATCCGATACCTCGCGTTTGTTAATATTTTTAGACGTAAGTACATCAGTACATCTGATGATTCTATATTCCTACCTATTTCTCATAGTAATATTATACAGAGCTGCGTGACACACAATTTGACACGGAGACTCAAAATATTGGTATATTTAAATATTAATATAAACAAGAGGGAAAAATTAATTGCTTCCACACAGGCTTAGAAAGACTATTATATGTCTTATAAAATTCAAATTCCCGTCCGAGCTACTGACAACAACATAATTTAGATATTTTAATAATAATTAAAACAATTTTTTTTATCAAATTAATGCTTTGAGGTATAACAATTTATTTAGCTTCCCCAGCATTTTATATATCCGTAGCTACTGACTTGACTTACCAATGAAAAGTCCTTGGTTAAACATGAGCTTAGCTAGTTGATAAATAATTTCGTCCATCATCGTCTGGGCATATGCATAGTCCGACGGAGCTGTTAGCGTTTCCAAAAGTCGATTATATTGCGAATCAGACATGCGTAGTTTGGCTTCCAAGATTTTTCGAATTCCTGAAATGATTAATATAAATAGGTTATTCATAAAAAGTAAAAACAAAGTTAATTTTACGGTCAGTACGTTTCGAGTTGTAATCTTCTTCATCCAAGTCGATACTTTTTTTGCTATACTTGTCTCTGAGTATCTGTTGCATTTCTTTTAGTTCGGTCAACGTTCCATCAATGTCATTGAAATCGGAAGATTCATAGTTCTTTTGGAATTTTATCGGGTTTTCCTGTAAAGAAAATGTAAAAATGTGAACGATTTTGGTTAACAAAATACATTTAACTCCAGTGGAATTCTCAAAATACGGATACATACCGATTATTTAACAAAACTTGTATTATAATATGAATTTCGTTTAAAGGGTAATATTTCTGACACATACACTGCAGCGTTATCATAATAAATAATATTATGCATTATTTATTATGTATTGGCAGTGATTAAATAAAAAGTTAGAAATGTGGAACGAAAATAACCTGAGTGAACATTAAATACAATGTGGCATAATGCGTATTGTACAATACTATAGGTATACCTCAGGTTAAATATGAATTAATATATTGGCGGCCATTTTAATATGAAAATTACACGGATAGACAATGCGCGTGGTGTATAATACATAATATACCTAAATATACCTTTTTTTTGAACCAAAAACCAGGGATGGAACTACTTTCTCATTGCTCCGACCAAGGCCGTATCTAGAAATTTTTTTCGGGGGGGGGGGGGGGGGTCCAAAACATGTATATTGTAATTTTATCGAATTTAGATTTTGACTTTTGATATTTGGTTAAAAAAAAGACAGAAAAAGATTTAATCTTCTTTTATTAAAATATAATAAAATCAAATAAACAAAATTAGTTTGACATTTTGTCACCTTATACTATACAAATATGAAATATAAAATTAAGAAATCAAAAAAAAAATGCACAAATACAAATCATATTATTTTTAACTAATAATATGTTCCTATCTTTTTGAAGAGCAAACTGGTTTAACACTTCATCGGGATTAACCGTAACATCTCTATGGACACTTAATAGAACTAGTCAAGTTAGTCTTTCTTGTCCCGTAGAGTTTCGTAAAAATGTCTTGACGCGTTTTAATGTCAAAAAAGTTCGTTCGAGAGTTGCTGTAGAAACCAGTAGTGTAGCTAGTACTTTTAATAAAAAATGAATATTTGGAAAAAGTTCAGGATTACAATAATTTAATGCTTCTACAGCTGTATGTGGACGATCTACATCTTTGAAAGCTATCCATTTTATTTTCCACAATTTTAGTTCTGAAAGTAATGTGTCAACATTTATAAAATCTGAATATAAACTAAGATCTGAGTCTAAAATTGGAGATTTCAAACACATTTTAGGTATAATAAATACA
>NC_042494.1:4250369-4251155 GCF_005508785.2 Acyrthosiphon pisum
TCAACGAAGGTAAACACGATAGTAGTCGCGATAACGATATATTATATAATGAATAAATGTATAAATATTAATTATATAATAAAATATCCTAGCTCGAGTCGAGTCGACTATACCGTAGGTAAGTTTAATCGCGTTCGGGACGGCGCAACGGTTTAAGAGTTATAGATTTGACTCCAGTTCTTAAGTAGGTAAGGCGTCGGTGGGGATGACTGGCAGCGTTTTTTTTCGTTATTTACCTTTCGCTATCACATCCGCCTTATCGTGACGAAAATGTTCAAGTCTTACCTACTGCTTTTACGGCATTTGTACGAACCCGTTAGGATTTTATTCGGGTTGCCGGCTAAATATTTTATAGGCCGCGCGCGGCAGAGTTTATCAATAGTTTTGTCAAAATGTCGAGTTTTAGCCTTTTTTAAAACGTCAGCTGATCTCCCCGTTGGCCAGTTATTCGCGTTCCCCGCTCAATGTATAGGCCGCTCGCGGCCGTTGTTCGTTAGCGACGAGTCCCGGGGCGGATTGACATCGCGGAGAGTGTAGAGCGAAATGTTTAGAATTTTTATTCACGTAATTTATTACTTAATTTTGCATTTTCGGTGACAGTAATGAACGTTGTCCGCGATCCGACGCAGTCGGATTGCATACCTGATGACGTGACCCGACCGTCGCACATTGTCTGCTATCCGACGAAGTCGGATTGCCTACTCTGTTAACTGAGTTAACTGACCTGCTAAGGATCCAAAAAAGTAGGGTGGCTATATGATTTGCATGGACGCCCGAAATGTTTTG
>NC_042494.1:4251205-4356295 GCF_005508785.2 Acyrthosiphon pisum
AAACATGTATATTGTAATTTTATTGAATTTAGATTTTGACTTTTGATATTTGGTTAAAAAAAAGACAGAAAAAGATTTAATCTTCTTTTATTAAAATATAATAAAATCAAATAAACAAAATTACTTTGACATTTTGTCACCTTATACTATACAAATATGAAATATAAAATTAAGAAATAAAAAAAAAAATTCACAAATACAAATCATATTATTTTAAACTAATAATATGTTTCTATCTTTTTGAAGAGCAAACTGGTTTAACACTTCATCGGGATTAACCGTAACATCTCTATGGACACTTAATAGAGCTAGTCCAGTTAGTCTTTCTTGTCCCGTAGAGTTTCGTAAAAATGTCTTGACGCGTTTTAATGTCGAAAAAGTTCGTTCGAGAGTTGCTGTAGAAACCCGGTAGTGTAGCTAGTACTTTTTATATAATAAATGAATATTTGGAAAAATTTCAGGATTACAATAATTTAATGCTTCTACAGCTGTATGTGGACGATCTACATCTTTGAAAGCTATCCATTTTATTTTCCACAATTTTAGTTATGAAGGTAATGTGTCAAAATTTATAAAATCTGAATATAAACTAAGATCTGATTCTAAAATTGGAGATTTCAAACACATTTTAGGTATTAATAAATACAAAGACGATAAAATCGTCGTTGTTAATCGTCGCTGACCCCCGACCGCCATCGACAGCGGTCGTTGTCCATCAATAATAAACAATCTATTATTAGCATAGACGTCAGATTTCTATGTAATACGCGCGTTGGTATAGGAGTCTGTGATTATTATTATTAGACGCTATAATATTTTCATATGATATTATGATATAAAACTAAAAACAGTCAATTATTAATTGGAGCTTAAGTCATTTTTGACTGAAAATATTTTTATGTTGGTACCTATTAAAAATAAATAATTATTTTAAACATTTGTAAAATATTGAAGAAATTTCGGGGCTAATAACCTAGGTACATTTGCCGTGTGGCGTATAGTGTGTAGATACACATTTCTCTCACGGCTCATTGTTTTCCGACGGGCAAGGTTTTCGACAAAAATAATATAATAATATTGCAGTAAACGCGGGTTATTGTACGGTCAAAAAACGCATTTTAGGCGACGCATGCGATGGCTTTTGCAGGAACGTGACGATTATATTTTTATGATACATATCATAATATCGCGCAGTGCACTGCCTCGATAATCGAAATTAAAATATGGTTGGACTATGTGCGTTGCATAATAATATAATATACCCATATATACCTAGATATACCCAGGTACATGGAGTAGGCTCACAATATTTTCACATTGCTCGTTTTTCTCTAACAGACAAACTTTTGTAGTAATATTTCAAACGCTCGGTATTGTCATTTCAGTCGAAATACGAATTTTAAACGACGCCCGCACGCGATGGCTGCAGCTCGTCGAACACGATTATTAGGGTATAGTCTGGCACACGTCATATTGCGCAGTGTAATGCCTCGATAATATCGTAATGTAAGCAGGACACGTGAAATCTGAGAATTATTCGTACACCGCAGCGATAAAACAGAAATGCCGATTATTTTAGTACACCAGCTAATATGTATGTATGTACTATGTATATATTGTCATGTATATATATATGTATATGTGTTTATGTATGTATAATATATAATGTATGTATTTATGTCCTATATACATGGTGTGGGTGCGCCGGGCACAAATGCGATTGGGATGGGTTTCGAACGAATGTTTACAGCTACTTCACGTGGGCAGTTTTGATGTACGTAATAAATTATACGTTGTATAGTATAAATATATAATATAGTTTGTGTTCTGCACGTTTCTCGAGTAGGTACCTATGTGCACGCATACATATTACGGAGTGATCCATTCCACCACAGCCTGCTTAAATACATATATTTTATAAGTCTGCAGTTATGTGATGTCGAAAAATTAAATTATGTTCCTTGTAAGGTTAAATGTATACTACAGGGATTGGGTTGTTTGGCCAGACATAAAATACAGGTCTAAAATTAAATCCATTCATGATAACTATATTTTATTATTTTCTGAAACCCCTGACGGCAACAGCATTTAAATAAAAATAGCATGCTACTCGATATTTTTCCTCTACAAAGAAAGTTGAAGAATCGTAGATAGATATGTTTTATTGTTGATTTGTGTTTCTATAGAGATAAAAATGGGTTATGCTAAATCAGTAAGAAAAAAAATCTGTACCCAAAACCATATCTATGTTAAAATCATAGTTTTCGTGATTTAACTGTATTAAATGTGTATCTATGTGTTCAAATGTAAAATATAGCCTATGGGATATGACCTTACTACGGCTTTTGCTGAATCTATGGATGGGAATTTTATGAAAATCGGCTGAAAACTGTGGATTACCACAAGAGTCATCGGTTTTATTCCTTTGATGTTTTATATTTGATATATATTTATTGATTATAACAGATCCACGGCGTTGCCCGTGACAAATTAATTAAATAATGTTAATGGATTTACCATGCCTTAAACTCCATTAAAAGTAAACTACATTTATTTTTAACACAGACAAAAATACAGACACATTGGGTGGTTTTGACTAAATCTCAAATACAGGTCTAAAATTATAATGGCAACTAACCACCCCTATACGAACAGAAATGTATATCCGTTTTTTGTGAGCCCCTATTCAAAATGCAAAATTAAAAAGTTTGGCTTTGAAGTGGATACCTATCTCCATGCATTACAGGATTTCCTATATGTATGAAACATCAGTACCATGAGTGCGATAGACTTGGCTGTGGATCGCTTACACACACATATATATTTAATTACTTACGTGCATACAAGAAACACGTGCAGACATATTGCCTTTTATATATTATATTATAGTCTCTATACATAGATAAATTATTTTAAGATTGTATGAGACATTGTATGGCCTTACAACAAACGCACTACAAATACTTGAAGTTTCAAGTACAGCTCACTACACAGCTGGAAAGGGTTGGGGAACTACTGTTGAAGAGTATACGAATTCATATTATATACTCACGATGTCTTTGTTTGTTAATTCCACGCTTTGGTCGGAGTAACGGGCGTCGAGTCGGTACAGCTCCCTGTCGATCTTGTCTAAGTAGGCCAACGCCGATTCGCGATCCAACTGAAACACACGAATCGCGGGGAATCCCGTTGTAAGATACGGCCATCACGTCACAGTTATATAGGGTGGTAAAGTATATCGTGGTCGTTATCAAATGTATGTCATACATTGATGAAACGCAGTCGAATCAAGCACAGTGCATAGTTATTGAACAAGGCTTTCATACATTTTTTTTTGCCGAGTTAAGGTATTAAGGTTTGACACTCTGATTTGATTCCATTATAATTACACATTTGGTGTCGAAAGACTGCTCGTCTCTAGGGCAAGGCGAACGTGGTCTACAAACCCGCCCTGCGGTTTTTGACATATTATGCAATACGCACAAACTATTTTTCAACTATGCATTTTTTCTAATCTATTTATTTTGGTACACTTTTGAACTAATTATGATTATTCAATATTTACAAAATTACAACCATTTAATTCCAAACCTTCATAGATGCGTATTAGAGAGACCGTTTTTAATAATATCAATATTATACATTTAATTAGTAGTAACTAGTAGGTACCATACTAAAACATTTTTCAAAAATACCGTTCGCGACTATTCCATTTCTTTCGGGACATAACCTAATAGGTTTATGAGACGCAAGTATATAGTATCCACTCCTTGAGAAAGAGTAGGTATACCTCATCGTTTTTCATTTTTGTTTTGTTTAAAGTTTTTTCGTTTATAAATAATATATCAATACAAAATATTGTTTTGTACCTATATAAACCTTCCTGTTATACCTATATTTATTGTTATGGCGGAAGGGAAATTTATTGGTTTTATATACAACGATGTTTTTGTTTCGTATATTTTTTTTATCATCCTTTTCGTTTCAACAGTTTTCTGGGTAGAGCCGATATTATGATATATAGTGTAGAAAAATTACACGATATGCCTTAACAAATCGAAAAAGGCTTTGAAGATGTCATTTTTTATGTTTTAAAATGTTTCTCCAAGCATATTACCTATCATAAGTAAAAAATATACGTAGACAACAATTAAAAAAGTTGATTGGGATTTATCGACTTTAAATTATGTATTATTATCCATTGTAACAATTATTTAAATAATATTCAACTGTTAACGGGAGTTCTTACAATATGTATATGATATTTCAGGAAATCGTACAGTCTTAATCAGTTTCAAATAACTGAGTGGCTCGTCGCTACTCTACTTTAAAACATGTCCAACTACCGTGAAGCTTAGTATACTTCTGAAGTGCTCTGTGATCACTGAATAATATTATTTATTATTAATAACATTATTATGTATAGGTGTATTTGATTTTGTCATTACCGAGTGTAAACTGTAAAGTGCTTTTTAGATAGTATTGGTGGATGAAAAACTGTAATATTTATAGACGCTGTCTGAAAACTTCAAATTGCGTAGCAATAAATATTTGAGGGTTATGTGGTTCTCTGGAAATTCGATATGAACCATAAAAATAATAATAATAATATACGCGTTACAATAATAATTATTATATGGTTTATACAATGTACCCATACAGAAAATGATCATGACTATGCATACTGATATAAAGGGCGATTTACCAAGCATGTTCACCCCCATTATTTTATTTAATAACTAATTTATTAAAATTCTTATTTTTGGAATTTATAAATATAATAATTAAAGACCATGTCTTCAAATTCTTGAGATTTATTTCTATTAGTTAAGGAGTGTCTTGTAGTGAGACAAACTTGTGTTTTTACTGTGAGAACTCCCCTCTTTTTACTGTAAATTATTTAGTGTATAATTTTTTTTTAAAATTTGGATTTGTCTATTTAAAAATTTGAATGAGTAGTCTTTTAGTTAGGTATTTAAATGTGTATACTAAAAATAAGAGTCCTTGAAAATGGTTTTACAAAAATACAATATATTATATTAGATCTAGTGTTTATTATATTTTTACCATTTTTAAATATTATAAATGTTGATAGAACAATATAAATTACTAACATTTTTATATCACCAAAGCCCGCAAATCTTCCAAATCTATTACATCATGGACTTATTAACCTTGTTAACTTGCAAACTGTTAGTACAAAGTTAAAATTCAATAAACTAAAAATAACTCGTTCAAATTTTGATTTTAACACATAAACATTTCCAGAAAATATATTCACTGAATAATTTTTTATTCGAAAAAGGGGATTCTCATTTGAAAAACATGTTTGATTCCCCACAGGATACTCCTTACGTAGTATAAAAAATCTAAATAATTCGAAAATATGGTCTTTAAGTATATTTAAAAATAAAAAATCAGATTTTGAATAACTGGATCATTGACGAAAAAGCAAGATGGGGCAAGCATGCTTGGAGAAACGACCTGTATACACAGTAAGTTTTCGGAAACTGATATTATGTTAGTAAATTGTTTATTGTGATTTTATATGGGTTGAAAATATAATACAAGGCCACCTCATGGACGATGGACATGGAAGATGGTGGAACACTCACTACGATCAATCACAAAGAATGCCACCAGTACAATGAAATACGGATCAAACAGAAATTATCAGAAACTTTTATATAAAGTAGGGTAATCACACCCACTCCCGATACATCCAGAAAACTATTAAAGTTCATTAACGAATCTGAACTCCGTCATCGAATTTAACTTAAGTGAATTAATGTAAAAATATAAATGGATAAACGTAAATAATGTTTATTATATAATAATATTATATACGGCTAATAACTGCGCAGTTGATTGTTGATGCCTTAAAATTTAAATAAATAATAATAATAGTAGAAAAAAATCATTAATGTACCTTTCTATATTATACTTATATCTATGAACAGGTCTATTCATAGTTTAAATTTTAAAATGAATAATTTATTATGCATACAGTATTATTATGTAACTATTCATATACATAAAATGTATTGTTGTTGTTATTATTATTTTATAGCGCGTGGGTGTACGTTTGAATTGAAATGTTTCCTTAATGTGTATTTATATCATTGTGTGGTATATTACCCTATATATTATCTCGGAAATATAATAATATGTTTAACTTCAAAGTTTTCTCTTCGTTTTTGTTAATTTAGTAACATGTAAATTACAAACCATCCGAACCAAATTCAGTGATGTGCGGCGATTAACGTTTCACAATGAAAAATTAAACTTCAAGACATTATACGCGTGTACTTTTGTGAAAATTATACTTACAGCTGAAAAATTATATTGTACATATTTTTGAATAAATTACCATATATCTGGTGAAGTTTTGTTTCGAACAGAAATTATATGTTTCAAAGAACGCGTTTTTGCAGTTTTTGAGTTGCAACTATACTCTCTACTTTTAGAACAATATCTATAGTATGAGTACGGGAAGAGGGCCGAACACAAGAAAAAAAATGTATAGTGGTGTGAACACATCAATATACATATGTTTACTTATTTTTTATAGGAACTTAGTTTATATCATATATTACGGATGCACCGAAATTCGAGGAACTCTCTACGCAGTGTTTTTTAATGCGATTATAGATGTATTAAAATAGAAATTTTTCAATAATATTAAAAAATGTTACGAATATAATATTTTATATTACCAATATTATATTATTTAATATCGTGACATATACAGACAAACGGAAAATCGGTGAAATGTATAAATAATTTCTATAACAACTTAATAAAATCAGAAATTTTAATTTTGAATACCTCCAAATTGAAAAGTTTATTTATTATTTGTGGTTTAATATAATTTAGCTGACCTGGCACAACCAAAAAAAACCTATGGGAGTACCTACTAACCGAACCTAATATATATATTGCTTCCATAGCTTCTGAGGTGTCCAAGATTGGTGAGTACTAGCAGACGTACAATTATTTTTATAGGTAAGTCCTAACTCCTAACCTATTGGAAAAGTCAGAGTACCAATATTTTTAATAAATATCTTCAGTTTAAAATTTGATGTACTATGATACTAATCTATCACTATGGATACAGTGGCCAGATTAAGTGTTTAGGAATTATAATATGTTCGAAATTAAATATTTCATTATTGAATTTGATAAGATGTAGGTACCTAACAGGTATTTTGGGTTTTGACAATTTTAACATGTGATGTATATGGTTATATACATTTTGATTATATTTAAAAAATCATTAATTCTCTCATATACGTAATATTATAATATAGTATATATTTTTATTTTTATTATTGTTAGAACCTTTGAATTTCGATGCTTTAATTATGTATTGATTTTTCGGCCATATTATTAATTGATGGTTTGTTTTGAATCGTGGTCCTCTCTTGTCTAGAATGTGACCTATACGTCTATAATAATCAACATACGACGCATATTGTGTTTGCCAATTCAGTCATTAGGTTTTGGATAGATTAATCATCAACATAATATTTTAGTATATAACATTATAACTGATGGCTAATATAATAACAACATCGAACTACGAAAACATATTTTCTACGTTTTGCTGTCCCTCATTGGATTTTAATAATATTTTCGAAAGTAATAATAATTGAACACTGAATTCTCTAAATAATTTCATTACGATTCTGCAGGCTTGTTATTGTTTTTCTCGAAATAATAATATTATATTTATGAACATTATTTTCGTTACAGTTATGTGAACTTGATTTAAACCCAAAAATATTAATAATAACAATACGGCTAGTTATTTAGAAGAACGGCGCTCGTAGCGGGTTAGGAATTATTATTCACCAGGTTTATGCTAAAATAGGGTAGTTATTTTATTTTTATTGTAAACCAACTAGAAATATCGCTTATGAACATTTATGCACTAACTTTTCTAAAATTTTTTTCATTCAAATGTTGTATGGGTACCATTAAAAGTTGAAAATAAAATTGCCATGATAAGATAATGTTCGTGGTTAATCATTATACAGAAGTATGTTTAAAATTAAGTAATCGTAGGTTAGGTATAGTTTGAAATAAAATACTAGTAATTTTATCTAGTTTTTCAATGATGAGCTCAGGTATATGATAACTATAGGGCTTTGAATTTAATGCATTGAATTTAAAACCTTAAAAAATAATAAAACAAACTTAAATATATTTATTTGCAGGTACCTTATTCATCTTTAGTCTTGACTATTGCATTGGGCAAAAAAAAAAATGTTTTTCAAAAGTATTTCGGATTCTTGGTTACATAATTCAAATTATGTACTTACAAAGCTACGTTTCACAATCTCCAAAAAAAAAAAATGCACTTTCCTACAAATTCACAGCCCTAATGATAACATAATATACGCGATATGAAATCTGCAACGCCGTTCGTGCAGGTACCTATATTTTGATTAATTTTTTTTTCATCGTCATTCAAAGTTATGTGTATTGTAAATTTGTAATATTATTATTATTTGTCAAAACGTGGACTTGTCGTCTAAACTGGGAATTTCTGGTCGGCGGGTGCCGGTACATGTACACCCACTTCCCAGTCCAGTCTTCTAATGAGTGAATGTGTTGTTGGTGTGGGGGTTGGTTGTATATATAGTGTTTAATGACGTGGAGCAGGTTATTGCGGTCTGCTGTTATTGTAACGGAATGCCATTTATTAAAGCTATTTTATATTTAGAGTGATGGTCAGTGTTCGGAGGAGGGTGTCATCGAGTATCGGGTAAAAACGCGCTCGCTTGTGACAATTAGTTTTAAGTTCGCTTCGCCACCGGGTGAAACGCACGCGTGACAGCTGCCCACATAATATAATAATAATTATTTATCCATCCCAACTCATATTTTAATCAATATTTGAAACCACATTAGACCGGGATTCCGCTGTCACGTGTACCCCACGTACAAACGAGCATAGATAGCAACCTGCGACGAGATCGTTCGAATAATTTCGTATAACATCTCCAAATTCTTATGCGTGGGTATAGTAAATAAAAACAAAATTGTAATGAAAAAAGTTTTCACGCGTGACGTAACAATATTACGCGAACCGACAGAAAATTGGACGTTTTGAATTTATTTTGCGCGTTTCAAGACGTCACGAGACAACCCCGTCTAGTTGTTATTTTTTATTCATATAATAAATCCGTCATCGAAACACGGATACCTACGCGTTATTATTTATTATCGCCGTAACACGTAATGACGCCGTGAGAGCTCTGAGAAACGACTATGGTAAAGTATATACGTGCGTTACAGAATATAAATCCATTGGTATTGCGTCGGTTCGATAAATCACCGAGAAACTCATTATCCGGACGAAGATAACGAATGAAATAACTTCTTTTTTAAACTGTACAAAGATGATTTTCAAAACTAAACTATGGCAAAGGCACCCGGAAAGTCACGTCCAAAACGCGCACAAGCACATACCCATAACACATAATAGAATAATGGCCTAAATACAAATGCCTACACTTAGGTACAATGTATTATAATTTATGCACCATATAACGTGTATTCATAAATGGAAATTTTATTTTTCAAAAGGCGTTTTTTCGCTATTAGTATATTATAGTTGCACTTCCCGCGAGACTTAAAGATCCTGCACTGCGACCAGCGAATAAAATAAATAATAATCACTTATTGTGCAGCGTGATGCGACGCTGCTATAATTGCGCTCCATATAAGCTCGACGCGTATTATATTATTTTATAATCGAACGAATTAATTCGCCATCATAATACTATACGTATATTATTATACACTGTATAATATATTGTACGGGAAACAGAATACAACACGGTCGCAGAATACTCGCAATTATACATTACACAAAACGAGATACACACACACGCACGCAAATTGCGTCCCATACTCCCGTGCGAGCAGTAATTGGATGCGTCCTGCAGAGATCTATTGAAATCAATCACTTTATAAAAGGCGCAATGGCAGTACCTACGTGTATAATATTGTGTACGGTATAATGTTACACCCGTGTCCGGAATAACGCTGTCATCAATAAACGTACACAATACAATGGGGTAGTCGATTTATATAATCCGGCCGAGGCGTGTGTGGGTAGCAGGTTATAGGTAAGTATTGGTATATACCGTACATTGAACAGCTATTCACTGGCATATGTATAATAATGATGATATCAAGCGTATACCAAATGGCTAATGGACCGATTGGGACGTGCGCGAAACACAGTCCACCATACCGGTATATTTTGTTCTCCGGTTCAAATTGTAATTATAGTGAAAGAAAAACTTTTATTAGTCACCGATTAAATAATAATTTTCTTTCTCTTCCTCATTTAGGTAGACGATATTATTACTATAAATTATGTATTGTTACAGAAAATAAAATAACGCGTGCCTATATATTATTTCAAAGTGAGTGTATGTGAGTAAAATATCATTTAAATAATAATTAAATGTGATGTTTTATTGACAAATTAAATTTTTTTTTTCCAGTTAGTTTATAATTAATGGTGGGTAGGCCACCGTGGCAATGGAATTAATATTAAAACGTAGTTATTTTATGTATAGGGTTGGTTCAACTGATATATCAGTTAATATATTTTAGCGGTCAAAATGAATTAATCCACCATAGATTATTATAGAGTGGCGCTACTCTGGTTTTGAATAAATTATTTAAGGTCAGTGAAAAAAAAGTAAGTTTTGTACCGAACTGACAATGTTTCGGTTGAATTTCAAAAAAAATATATTATTTTAAATCAAGTGCATATGTGTGTAACCAATACCAAAACGATACGATTAAACATGCAAAAATATTATATTATTCTAATACAATTAAATTCCTACGTTGTACCTACTCCACAATTCGAATATGACACACATTGAATAACCTAACTTGCAGCTTGACATTAAACCACCCCGAAACGCTTTCGGAACCACAACAATTACGTTGAAACCACCCCGCGGCGTGCATCGTGGCCATTATGTATAGCTCTGACTTTATTGTGAACTAATTTAATAATATGTATTTATTATTCGGGCTCACAAACTTTTCGGAACGCCGTGGAGTTTTTTTTTGCTCGCGTCCCATCCCATTCTCTGCTCCACGCATAACCGAAAAACAAGAGCGACCGCTTCGGGAAACGCCCAGCCCGATATCGCATTATTATGTATTATAATAAATTACTTTCGTTTTTTTACGATGACGACGACGACGACGATGACGGAATGGCCGTCTCTGAAAACTCTTCGCGTTGGCGGGGCGCGATTTATATTGCGTATAGCGACGAAATCGCAGTGTTTCGACAGCTGTGTATATCACAGTATACACTTTAATTATATATCATTATGCGTATTACGATATTACCTATTATTATTATTATTATTATTACACTGCGAGAAGACGGAACAAACGAAAACTGCACAACGCCGTGCGATTAGATAGGTTTGTACCTGAGCGCGAAGTACTGGCTCGGCTATAGTACCGCCGTAGTTTTGTATATACCAGCTAATATTATCCATTATAGTATAATTGTATTATGTTATTATACAGACAGCGCCGGCTGGGGCATCTTACCGCATTAGACATTACGTTTAATGTTTATCCGTACAATGATACGCATGCAGGGCAGGATTAAGGAGTAATGCCAGCTACGTCTAAAGGTGATTATTTTATCTGCTGCCTACAGTGCCCTAGTTTCTCGTGGGGTCAATAAGTTAATAAGCTATGATTAGAATAACGTTGATAACAATATCGATTAACGATAATATTGTAATGTCCGTGTACATATAACATCTCGCGTAGTCACATTTATTAGTTATTGGTTTTATTACCTATATGGCTATTTGGTTCACTAAATAAAAAAAGTATGATGGTTTAATTGAGATTATGGACAAAACAAATTTAGCAGCGACAATTTGACGCTTTAGACCAACGAGTCTAAAACTTTTTGTAAAAATGGACCTCTGATGAAAGACTTTTAGAAACCGTGGACTCCTTAACAATTTTTTTCGAATACTTTTTTGTTTTTACAAAATATCATATGTTATCATTATCATTATATTTAATACTTATTTTATATTAAAAATAACATAAGCCGGTACATAAAAACAAATACATTTAAAATTATTTTTATTACACATAATTTTTCATAAAAATGTTATTTGTCAGACCAAAACTACTAATAAAGTCGACATGAACGTCACGGACCCCCAAGTGGCCGCGGACCACAATTTAAGAACCACTGCACTGACAATTATTGTATATTGTCCATAACAGTTGATCCAATACTGATTATAATCGTGAAGAATCGCAATGGATACTCAAAGCTGGGCAAGTTAGAATTTTTTTTAACTACTTCAAGTTAAGTTACTTTACCATAAGTACTAACCAAGTTCGAATAAATGAAGTACTTGAAATTTTCTTAATTTCTAACTTAATTAGTCAGAAGTTTATTTGGTGCAAATTATAACTTAACTTAGAATAGAAGTATGAAGATAGTTATTTGTATGGTTTAAAATATAAATTTGAAAACCCGTGTGTTAAAATGTAAAGTATTACCTACCTAGGTACATAAAATTAATAATGAGGTACTAACTATATTAATTATATCTAGTCCTAGCTCCCATTTAAACCATGTATTAAAAGAAATATATGAGAGATAATAATATCATGAGAAATATATCTACTATCACAAAATAAAAATTATTAAGTATGGTTATTATCTAGTCGGTACAAGGTAATTTTACGGAACATTGCAGTAACTTTTGCAGAAAAAATAACTAGGTAGTTACTATTTGTTTTTAACGCATTAGTTTGTATTATTATAATTCTACGCTTGGAATTAAATTCGGTAGGTTAGAAAGTTACACTTTAAAAGGTACTTTCCAATTTAACTTTAACTTTCTAACAAATTACAGTGGCCAGCTTTGGTAATATTGTACGCTGCAGTGATGTGTGTGTGACTTATATATATAAAGTGTATATTGTATACCCAATTCTTTCGGTATAAATAATAATACGAATGTATCGCGTAGCGGTACCGACGTTAAATTGTCTTTTTTAGAGAAACCTACGTCAGTATTGGCACGACGTGGCTGACACTTTTTTTCCTTTAACGAATGGCGTACTTTTATTTATTTTGCATACGAATGGCGAATGACGTAATACCACGTTAAGGGAACGCCACGCGCGGAAATCGACAAAAAAAATTTAAACCAGAACGAGCGTTATCACGATATTATTTTGAACGTACTGAGGTAAATGGAAACAATAAATAAATAATTGACAAAAAACCCACTGTCAAACGCCAGGACGGTATATATTACGCATGGGGTATTAGGCTTGACGTTGACGTGAAAAACAATCCCCTGTACCCCCCTCCCCCTCCCACCAATGATGATTTTGTATTTTATATTGTATTTTTACGATTCTAATATACCCTCAGACGAACGCATCAAAATAATATTATACAATCGTATAATATTTTGAGTCGAGGTCAGATCTAATGTATACCTATAAGTTTAAGGCAAGTCATAGTGCAATATGTGATAGGTGGTGAAAGGTGAAAAGCAGAAAATATATAACAAACATTACCTACTCATTATTTTAGTAATTAAAATGAATATTATTAGTTATCACACCCACATAGAATGTTTATTCAGTGTATGACCTAGCAGGTTGTGTTAGGTTATTATGTAAATCGCTTAAATGTCAGTGGATCGTATCAAATCTCGTAAACGCGATAAAATACAACTGTAGTTTATATAATTGTTGTATTATTGCAAATGTTTTATAAGAGCTTACACTGTGCATAGACGTATATATTATATCGCACACAGGATACGCTTAGTTTAAAAAAAAATAATCATCCAAAACAATTATATTTACATATTGTGAATATATTATGCTTAGGTGGACGGCTTGTGGATAAGTATCAATGCTTCTGTTTGTTTGTGCTTTGTTATCCAATTTCCAGCAATATTTATAAACGTCAAACAGAACCTTCAAAGTCGCTGTGAATGACTTCCGTAGACTTGATATGGGTACGTCGTAGGTAGTAGAATACTTTTAAGAAGTTTTTGGAATGAATACTTGAATATTTCATAAAAATAAGTAACCCGAATAAAATATTTAAAATACTATAAAAGTACCTATTCCAAATACTTTTAATACATTTTTTGTTTTAGATATTTAAAAATATTACACTTGTCTTCGGGAAAATTTGAAATTATAACCTATGTTAAAATATATTATATTTGTACAACATAATATAACTTACGGTGATTACATATGATTTAAAACATAACTGTAAATATCATAATTACCTACAACAAATATTAAAACAAAAAAATTATCTTTAATATATGTATAAAAGTATTTGAAATACTTTCAAAAAAGTAGTTCAGAATACAGTACTTATTGTATTATACTTTAGCGAAACAGTATTCTAGATGTATTCCGAATACTACACCTAAGTCTGCAACCAGGCCATAACTTTGGAGGTTTATGTCCAAATTTATTTCAATAGAAGTGCCATGGGAAATGTGATTCATAAGTATTCAGGTATAAAATCGTATTCTTAAATAATAATTGTGTACTACGATAAAAAACATTAATTTTGTGGCATTAAAAAATTGCGTCGATCGGTCGAGAAAATGAAAATGAAAGTATATAAATTATTAGTTTTACTGTTAAAATATTTATACGGTTTGCGACATTCTATACGTACACAATACCTATATTTTTCATTAAAATTAAAAACACAATACAGTTTGATTGTGTGTGTGTTATTGTGTACCTACCTAAAGTGTACACAAAGTCTCGGAACAAACTGCTGTCGAATTCGATTATGAGGAGAAAAAAACGTAGGTAGTATATATATATATATATAACTACCCATGTACACGATTTCACGAAAGTATATTTTTTTTTCGCTCGTACAAAAGCGATATTATTAAAGTTTTTACTTCCATTGGGCACTGGCAATGTTTCATCGTCCCATTCATGAGAAATGAATGGAACACAGTGTGTTATTATGCTCGAGGTCGTACATGTACTATGTATATAAGTTCTTTTCTCCTCGAAGCCATATAATATATAATTTTACGGCGACATTTTCAACAGCCAGAAGTTCGTTTTTCTCTTATTCTTTTTATCAATATTACATTGTTTAATGAATGAATAACTTACCATCGACTTACAGTCGATTTATTAATTTACTTATAATTAATTAATGATGATTATTAATGCATCATCATCACACGCGATTCGGTACAGTAAATACAATTATTTTTTTGATAGAAAATAATGATGGTATTGTCTATCGTTGTTGAGAAGTTACGAGCCGTTCAAAATTTGCCAGACGAACTAACAATAATTACATTATATTATATTATAATGCTTTTAATTATTAAATTCATTTAACTGTGTATTTCGCCTTTATGCATAAATTAACTCCAATGTAACGGCATGTTCATTGAAGCACTTTTCGCCCTTATCGATTAACTGTGACGGAATTAGTACAACCGCAAACCGCATCACTTAATATCAAAATTTCAAATATATAATTATAATGATAGTGGAAATATTTCTCGTCTCTAGGCATTCAAATAAGAATATCGTCTCATTTATTTAACTATAATTCAATTCAAAAGCTAATACATTTTTGCAAAAAAATTATTTTTAAAAGACAAAACAGTAGGTATTGGAGTGTTATTATTTTTAAAGAAATTATAATATTACCATTGAATCTTACGATTTTGTGAGAACTTTGGATTACCTATTTAAGTGAAAATAGTATTAAAATGTCAAATTTATTTGATCGTTCTTTATATAATACATATTTGTTTTAACATGTGACTTATAACTTGTTGAGGGTTTCACCCTATAAATAGGTGTAAAGGAATAGTGTTAACCCTTAAAACCAAAATTACTTTAAAACCAAAAGACAGGTCCTTTTTTATTTCAGACTTCTTAAAAAAGACTTATTCTGGGTGAGTAGCTACACAATTATATTTAAAAAAGTTTTTATACAAATTCTATCAATCGAATTTAAACTAGACGTTTCCGTACTGGAAATATAGGTAACTAAATTACCGAATTCTATCGAGTTTTAATGTCACATTGACTAAACAATTAAATTATAGACGGCTAATTTAAGGTTTAGTTAATTTATTGTCTCGATTAAAATATACATAAATTTAATATTTCCAACAGAAAAAAACGGTCCATTGACGTTAATATATTGTAATTTAAATTGTTGGTCTTCGTGCAGAACATATTTAAATTGCAAAACAATTTTGTTTGTTTCACGGTGTATTTTCTCCTGCAATATAAGTTAAACATAACGCTACTATGTTAAAAAATTCGTGTTGATTTTAATAACAATAATAAATAAATAATTTGTTAGTTAAGCGTAAGGTATAGGACGTTAGTGCAGTTTTTTGTTTTGAATTTTTTATTTCCAATATAGAGACGATAGTATTATGATTTATGATTGTAACATGAGTCTATGTTCGTAAATGCAATTCTATGTCAATTTTCTGATCCCATTCTCCTATTATTTTTGATCATAAAATCAGTAGTACACTAGTACATGGAAACACGTGCACCATGCAGGAAACATAGTTAATGACGTAACTATTGTTTTCGATACCAAACTTACCTTCTATTCAAATAATATAGAAGCATTTTGTTGTAAAGCACCAAAACTTTATGGTTATTTTAGACGTGTTTATGCTTAGTATACATTATTATAGTTGCGCCTAATAAGTTTTTGTAATGGGCAATATGCCCTAGCGCGCTCTGTTAAATAATATGCATCTATATTGTGAGAATTCACATGTGCTATAATTCATAGTAGTTATCTTGTTGAGCGTTTACAGTGTAGATTCCTGTATTGTTCTGGGCATTTATTAAAAATAAGTCAATCTCCGCATGATTATTTTCCTATTATTTCTAGGGAAAATTTTTTTCTAAAATTACCCTTAATACCTATATTGTTTTTTTTTAATACTTTTTAATACGATAGTAAATTTAAGATAGATTTGTTGTATTATTTATGTAATTGCTTACTATTTTAAATAAATAAATAAAACGTTTCCTTGAAAAAAAATAACAAAGCCTAATATTAATAATTAATATACTAGCAACTATTGATAGAACCTCAATATATGCTATATCTACATTAATATTATAACCTTACGCAGGTATACGTTTTCAGTTATATCGTGCTTTGTATATTTTACATTTTTAACAAACCATATCAATTTATTATAAACTATCGGAAAACGGGCACGCGACAGTGGTGTACCTAAATAGCCTATCCATGACGCCGTGTTATCATCATTAAATTACTATCGAAACGCATTAGAAAAAAAAACATAGGTAGGTACTATAATATTACTAAACGTATAAAATAGCAATAGCTGTTGTACTGACCCTTCCATCCTGGATTAATTTCTCGATTGCTTGCGTCACCGACTTGAAGTCCTTTGTGAAGAAAATGTATTCCGCCATATCCTCGGGTGTCGCTTCCACGTTGAAGTAAGACGACACTGGTGGAGGGAACTGCGTGTCCTGCAAAAGTGTACCCAGAGAAATATTATTTACAACACGAAGCTTGGAAACGGGACCTTATACGATATAGGCGATCGTTCTATCACTAAAGCATGAAGTAGTTATCGCACGTGTTCCAAACAAGACTATATTATTATTTTTTTTTATATGATTTAATTTAATTAACATAAACGGGCGGGGAAACCTTTGAAAATATATTTATAATATGCATTTAAAAATTACAAATTATGTAACATCACAGAGGATATTGCCGTAGTAATTAAACGGCCTACGAGGGGTCCTCACTGCCTGCAATAATCCTCAAACGTCTATATAGTTTACTCATTTTTGCCTGAGAATTTCATGCGCGCATATTATTATAGAAGTGTAGAAACTAGAAGGGGACTTGGGAATGGACAAAACTGCACTGGGTAACTAACTGAAATATACAGTTCTCACGACTCTTACGTAGTTTTTTTTGTCGTATTCTCTGTATTTGCCGTCCCGTTTTCGCGGCGGTTCGCCGTCCGACGCGTACATCGTCTGTTTGTGTATGCCCTTGCTCGGTATGTCCACCGACAACTGTACTTTTGTATCGGGCCGACCGCCGGCGTTGTGCTCGTTTTTCGACGACATTTTTTGTTCCAGTTTGGCCATCAGCTCACCGTTTTTAATTACTAAATCGAACGACAAAACTCGTGTCAATACAGTCTATGGCGTACCACGCTGTGTATATAATACAATCTGTTTGTAATTTTCAAATATGTATCCTTCTTAACAGCTATAAATGTATACATGGCGAATCACCAAGGGGGATCGCCTCCATTTTTCTTCAATAATACAGTTCTTAAAAATCGGAATTTGGAACTTTTACGTATAATTTCAGACCTATTTTTTATTCATACAATTTTTTTGTACTACTACTACTATTTAAGGATAAGTGTTTTGCGGTGATACAAAATTCTGTTTTTCAAATGACAACCCCCCTTTTTATCGTAAAATATAATATAGTGGATAGTTTTTTTTATGGATATCACATTATTTTCAGAAAAACTATTCATTAAATAATTTACAGTAAAAAGGAAAGAGTACTTTTTTTGAAAAACACAAGTTTGTACCATCACAAGACACTGCTTAAGCAGTACAAAAAAATAATTTGAAAACATGGCCTTTGAGTTCATTTAAGAATTCCAAAAATTAGATTTTGAATACATTCATTATTTAAGGGAAAAAATGGGGGGCGAGTCACGCTAACATACAAGCAGTCGCCCTCGAAAAAATAAAAATTATGCTTAAATGTAACCTGACGCACCCGTGTAGCATTAGATATATAAAAAATATATTCATATATATATTATATTATTTATTTATGTTTATAATAATTTAGGTAGGTACTTATATATTTTAATGTACATTTACAGAACACGCATTATGTCATACTATTGTTGTACCTATCTTATGAACCGTTTTTCATTTCCCTTTTCAAATAGGTATACACAGTTTAATTTATAAGACCACAAAAATGTGTGTCTACCACGAACATATCCGTATTATAACAATGCGTGTATACTTATAACACTCGCTATCCACTCGCAGAAACCGTATACCCATAGGAATCGTAAATATTTCCTTAAATAATATGTACAACGTATACACCTTTTAAAGTGTATCTTATGTATGTACCACAGACGCATCGATTTCGGGAAAGTATTTTATTAATTTCTTATATTCCTTATAATATTAATGTATGGGTGGGTATAGAGTGCCAATGAATTTTATTTTGCGAAAACATCGAACGAACGCAATATTATAGCAATATGAAAAACATCAAACTTAAACTCTTGTAACCATACATTTTTCCCTTTCCTGTTGTGCCTTATATACATAAAATAGAATATAATCAATATCAAGTAATCTATGTTATTTGTGTTATTACTAACGTTGTTGTTTTATTTTAGCATCAGTTATCTCTTTGCCATTGTTATTCACGTACGAAGACTCGTGTGTTTTCGTCATTGAAATTGATTCAGGCAGCGCTCCTAACAAAAAGGTAAATTGGTTAAAGATGTTATCGTCAAACTATTTCAATTCCATAAGTTACCCGTTGGAGCTTTCAATTTCTCCAACTCTTGAACATCCTGATCAATAGACTGCAAAAAAGATATCAAATTAGTATAATATATTTTATATTTTATATTTTTTTAGTTGATCATTATATTTTTGATTTGACGACTTGGTCATTATCGCTTCATAAAATAATATGACGTACATTAATATAATTCAATATTTGTTTATTGTTAACATGTTTCACATATGAATAACAATATAAATAACAAACTTAATACTGTAACCAAACTTTAGCAAACTTAAACATCATATACAGTTTGATATTATTTGGATATTATTGTGGAGTTATAATAGGGAAAATTATAAGCCACTGTAATAATAATAATAATAACAGTGTTAAAAATTACAGTCACAATAATAATAGTAATGATATTAAATATTAATATAGTAATTAGTATAGTCAATATATTTAATTTAATAAAATACAAACAGTTAACAAGAATTCCCCACTTCATGTTAAAAAAAAATGGAAGAATTACAACTTCTAGTTCTTAAGATATAATAATTTTTCATTTTTGATAGAAAAGCATACTTAGTATTTACTTTAGATTACTACCAATGATAACTATTATTATATAGTTAATATTACAATTATTCAAAATTAATTACTTATAACGTATTTTAACGATCGTGTATTTTAGTTAACTATTGAGTGTTTAGTGACAACTGATTTTGCACAATAATTAAAACATTAAAATATTTCTAAAGCAAGTGATTCAAAAAATGTATTTGAATTATGGTTTTATTTGAGAAACAATCGTTGTTTAATTGAAATGTTGAATACTTATTTCTAGTTATTATAAAAATGCATTTGCGTATGCCAGTTTGTAAATTATTTTTTAAAATTATTATCAAAATACACTTGTTTTGGATATCATGATTGATTTCTAATATTGGTACTGCTACCTACCTACTTTTATTATATATTAATAGTGTTACTGCAATACTGCATGCAAATAAAAAATATGAAAAAATTAATTAAACAATAAATTATTTCAACACACCCTAACATAATTTTATATAATATGTATATATATTTTTTAAATGTAATATATTAATTTAGTTTATATTATACAACAAATAATAAAAGTCCTGAATATTTTACGTTATTTAATATGATATAAAACAGGTCCATTTGTGTTTAGATGTACCAGAATTTATTATTATTATTGTTTGAATCCAGTGTTATGGTTGTATTCTTGGGGGGGGGGGGGGGAAGAGGATGGATGAATAATTTTTTCACAATTACACAAAGCTCTGTTTTTTCATTTTAAACAAATATTTTTAATCTATAATCCAGGTCTGAATTTTTAACTACAAAATAATTATTAAATTTTAAATTTGATATATTTTGTCAAAATTTAAATTTTAAATGCTTATAAAAAAAAAATTGTGCATAGATATTTTTAATGTTTTTCAACTTCTATTATAACAATAAATCAGGAGCTTTGCATTGCATTTTTACGCTTTTTTACCCTACAAATACATTTTTATTGATATTTATAGAAAATAAAAACCAAAAAAATTGAAAACTAACAATGTCCGTAAACGGCTCAAAAAGAGTCAAAATATTTTCAAAATTTTATGGTGTATAGAAAATGAAAATATGAAAATACAGTGAAATTTCCATGTATCTACAGTTATTCGTTTTTGAATTACAATGAAATAACAAAACCCGCTTCGTGAGAAATGGAGTGAATATCCAACCTTGTAAAAATATGAAATTCAAACCCTTATAAAAATTTAATTTGATTTGCTTGAAGACATTTTTTTTTGATAAAGATAGAAAAACTTATTATGAATGATCTTGTATTACATTTTCAAATCATAGATTTAAAATGAAACATTTTTATGAATTTCTAACACAAAATAATTTACAAATTTTCGTCATTTTTACGTATTTTGTCAATATTTGAACTTAAAATGTTAATAAAATAAAAATTGTGACTTGGGATTTTTAATTTTTTTCATCTGCCTTTGAAACAATATACTAGGATCCTTCTATTAAATTTTCAAGCTTTTTTAACCAACAAATACAATTTTATTTATATTTATAGAAAAATTAGAAAAAAAGGAAACTGAAAATGTTCGTAAAGAACTCAAATTAAGTCAAAATATTTGGAAAATGTTATGGTGTATAGAAAATGCAAATATAAACATTCAGTGAAATTTTCAAGTATCTACAGTCATTTGTTTTTTAATTACAATAAAATAAGAAAATCGTCACATGAGAAGTCGAAAATTATTATATTTTTTTTTATCTTTAAATATTTTGAAGTTCAAACAACTAAAATTATAAAACAACAATCACTATAGTCTCGTCGTTCTCAGAACAATTCAACAATCAGTTTATATAATGATAATATTATATAGGTACTATGCGTAGGTGTACGAGATAAATGTAAGCATATTATTAAAATATTTTAATATTTGATGTATATTTGTTTGAAGTTTAAATTGAATCTTTTACTTACTTTATTATAATATTTACATTATTTTCCATAAAAAAATCATTTTAAGCATATTGTTTTGTAGAAATCATAAGTGATTTAAATAATTTAATGGAAATAATAAATAATAAAAAAATACGAAACAACGAAACTTTAGTTTAAAATTTAAACAAAGTTACTTGCATACCTAACAAATTTCCTTTCAAATAATATTTTCAAACAAAACAAATTCACTGTCTGAAAATAACGGAGTACAACATATTTTATACATTATTGAATTTTGTTACAAAGCAAAAATAATTATTAAATTAATTATCTTACCGAATTAAAAGTTGAAAAAATCTTTGTTTTGTCTAGACAATGAATCGAATTGCTTAAAGTAATTTTTACCAAAAAATATTATCACTGGTGTAATAAAATAATTGGTTCAGTTATTCAAACAACAAAAAACTTCCACAGATTGTTATCATATAATTACTGTAGGGCGGAATTTAATTTATTTAGTGTATAAAAAACATTGTTTATAAAGCGTAAATATAAGTGAAATTATAGAAACTTTTATTCTATACTATTGTTTGTGATTTATAAAATATGCCTTTGAAATAAACTTTAAATGACAAAAATGTTTTAACTACCTAAATGAAATAAGCCTGAATGCATTTGTATTTGCTTGTAATCGATATTTTAGTTTCTGAACGGAACGTATTGATTTCACAATGATGTGTGTTTTTTTTTTTTTTTTTGCGGTATTTATGTCTCGTGTATTCTGTACACGACTTATAGTAGAAAATATTATTTGATTATTCAGCTTCAATAGATTTTCTGTAGGAAAGTGAAGTTCGTACTTTTGGAAGGTCAAAATAAAAAAAATTAAGTAATCAACAAAGTAATCGGGAAAAAACACTTAGGGAAAACGGGAATTCTTAACCAAAACCTTTATTATTATATATTTTCTTATTTTGTTGTAATTAAAAAACATAATATAAATATATATATATATATATTATATATAGTACTTAATATAGATACTTGAAATTTTCACTAAATGTTTATATTAGCAGTTTTATACTTTGTATAATTTTCAAAATGTTTAGACTTTTTTTGAGCTATTTATAGACATTTTACATTTTCGATTTGTATTAGTTTTTTTTCTATAAATATCAATAAAGAATATTTCGGTCGGTCAAAGAGGTTAAACAAGCAATAGAAAGTTTCTCATGATTTATTATTATACCTATTTAAATATATTAAAGATACCTACGTCATCACGATTTTTTTTAAAAGCATTTGAAATAAATTTTCAAATTATTTTGTATAGTTAAAAATGTATAAAATGTTGATTTTTATAGCTAAGGCTTGGAAATTTAAAAAGAGGTTCGTCCTTAATAAATAGTAATTTATACTGGAACCAATATTATAAAAACTATATAAACACAATTTTTTTATGGGCATTTTAATTTAAAATTTGGACTAAATTAGATATTTAAAAGAAGAATTACAATTTTAGTTATTTTGTTGTAATTTAAAAATATCATTCGTGGGTACTTGGAACTTTTAACATTTATTATTATATTTTATTCACACAATTATACTTTCAAGATATTTAAATTAATATAATGCTATTGCCTATTTATAGCACGGACCTATTTACATCGTTCTAGGGTAAGTTGGCATTAACTCAAACATTAAAATATCAATATTATGCGATTCAAATGTATACTATTTATACTATTTTAATAACTAAAATTAAAATTATAAAAATGCAACGTTTTCGTCAACAATTAATTCATCCTACCGTAATCCTAGATAATAGTAAAATAAATTACGTTATGTAAATCATAAAATATACTCAATATTATTGGCTGACAGACCGTTTTAGCTCAGAATTGTTTTTCATATTTATCGTTTAACTCAAGTTTAAGAAATACATTACACTCGACACCTACTGCAGTACATCTGAAGAGTTACCTACTTTCCCTCTTTTCAAATTTAAAATCATATTAAGATATTATTTTCGATTTGATGGTAACTCTATTCACGAAAATGAAATCTTTTTTAATACGCTCATTTGTAAGCATTGATCGGCACTATCGTACAAATATACGTTTAAATTAAATTTGTATTGTATTTGAAACCGAATAATTTTTGTAATATGAGATTACTCGTGGCTATTGATTATGCAACTTTTTTTTTGTGCATCTATTTAAAATTTAAAACATTGAAGGTACCTATTATAATATACATCATCGGATTAGTGTCTGAAGATAGGATTGGTCGCAATGAATAATATATGATCATTTATGAAATTGTATTTGAAAGTAGTTTTTAATTGATACACCTGTTGTAGGTAGGTACTATTATACGAAACCGCCTTAAATTCATGGTATAGGTTATGGCGTGGAGGCGGAGTTGTCGTATAATAAATACATTTATCGTCGATTGCAACGATTTGCCGATTCGCAGATGTATCGATATAAGTATATAATACGTATATGTATAGAAAATTGCAGACCAAAACCTAAACCGGCCACTTAATAATAACATAATACGTTATGCTATAAACAAAAAAAATATCGAAGATGTTACACCCATCGTCCATTATATATAGCTATTGTGCGGACCTTGTATTATTATGTGATCACTAATCAAGGTTGCATAATTTTTATACTTTAGGACGATAAAACATTTACTTAAAATGTTTATTTTTACCTCTGTAAAATTAAATTGCAAAGCGTACTTCTGCTATATGTTTGATTTATTTCATATAGTATATTATTATATTTATGCAAGATATAATTATTTTCCAAAAATAAAATACAATTTTTAAACATACAAAGTTATATTGTTTTATAAGCTTACTCGTGGCTGTGGAACCAGTGAAAGGCCATTTTTATCCATTGGTATATCTGAAAATCAAATAATATATATTATATTTTAAATGTAAATATGTAAATGTAAATGTAAATATCGTGTAAAAGGAATCGAAGAAATTCGGTGGCTGTTAAACCTTATTGAACGTTCCAAAAGGAGAGAATTTCGTAAACCGAATTATTTTTGTAACGACTTCAAAGCAAATCTTTAATAAATATAATGACAAATTTATACCAAAATTAATTAAAATCATCACACCAACATAATAATAACACGTTTATATGACGTGCAGATAATTTAATATGCATACAAGATAATTATTTTAAAGAATTCATTTTTTCGGAAAAAACGTTTGAAAATAAACGTATTTTTTTTAACATAATATCTAATTTAATCATTTAAAACAAATTTATATTATTACGATTATCGTTATAAAATAGTGAATAATATTTTTTTTCAAAAATATTGTTTTGTAATGACATCAAATTATGTGAAAAGTGTATATATTTTTCAAAATACTTTTTGATAATATAAATATCTTTAAAATAATCATGTATCTTAGATAACGTCTATTCAGCCGGTACCTATGTATATAGGTAACTATATCATACAAATTAAAAAATATTTATTGTTAACTCGTATTGTTGATTTGTGAATTAGCTTATAATCGTATATCCGATCACGTCGATCGTGTTCCCGAAGGTATATCTGTAACACAGCATACTCTGATATATATATAATTTATAAAAATCAATGTTTCATCTCTTTGTCCTTTATAGACCCAACAACTACTGTACCGTTTTTAATGAAAATTATATCAATAGATTTCCCGAAACTCTGGAAGAGATTGTAGCTTCGTATTTCAATCCTTATCTATGGTCGCTTTAAGGCTGCTCACTCATGAATATTGTTTCGACTCACAAAAATCGAATATTTTTGTGTTTATTCATAGGGTTACTATTATCGATTACAGACAATACAACAATGTTATTATGAATATTTATGATTGCGTATTATTTTCTGCGCTATATTATATTTTGTCATTTAGGCTTATGAAGATATGCTATGTATATAAAATAAATGTAAAATTGAGTAACAGCTATTAAAATACCTATATTTGAGGTAAAGTGTATGGTCTAGGTTTGTATCCTAAAAAAAAACTCTGCACCCAATTCGACAAATAAATAATAGAGAATATTTCAATTAAAACAAAACAGAGCCGATAGATAGACTGATTATAATACCTAAGACAGGTATATTATAAGTCGGATTATACCTATCTAAACGGCACAGTTTTTGACAAATTGGTACCAAATTGTACTCACCAACTAATATTCGGAGTCTTGGGTCGTAACTCATAAGTGTATTGGAATATAGAAGCTACTAGTAACATCTATCATATTATATAAAAGGAAAAGTGTATAGCTGAGGCTTTAGGACCAAACAAAAAATACTCGACCGATCTTGACGATTCAAGGAAGATTTAAACAGTAATAGATTCAACCAGTTATTTTAGAGTGGCTCACCCACTATTAATAATAATATTAAAATCATAAATCATAAAATCATTCGTTTATTTCTGCTTGCGATATTATTGGTTTTACGTAAGTAAAATAAGTTAAAACTATAGGTACTATATTATTACCAACTATCCACCGCCAGAGATGAATTGTCCGTCTCCATTTAACTTATCCGCGGGCAATGCCGGGTAATGAGCAGCAAGTTAATGATAAACAGTAATACAATTCCGTAAAACAATATGACAAAATATTTATTTGATATTAATTAATTTAAGTAATACCACGTTTAGACTATTATAGTTGTGTGTATTATTACGAGTGTTGATGGAGAACAAAGCTCACGAAACAAAGAATTACATTAATTACACAACTTAACGGCCCTGCTAATAATATTTATCGTGCATTACACGTGTTTGAATTTTTTTCAATTGCAATCGTTCATCCTAAATTGTTTTCAGTTACCACGCAAACATATTATAAAAATATCTTCATAATGGAACGACCGACTTGCGACGAGATTAGCGAAGGGAGACCGTGATTGCCCAACACCGGTTTCGCGTATCCTTGTGGCGGATTTTTTTTTAAAATACTGCATTTTTTGTAAGTCATCCAACTTATTATAATGGAATTTACACAATATATTGAATATAATTTCAGACGCATATCGTCGGCGTACACAGCAAAATAAGTTACTAGATGACCGGTGCCTTACCTATAATAATATAATCATTTGTTTGGGAAATTTTTTTTTAAAATCAATTTAGGAACGGATCGTTATGTCGAATCTACGACTCGTGTACTGGCCCAAGACGACTCGGTCCGAAGATGATTAATGATTATGGTTTCGATTTCGGTGAACCAGCGAAGATCTACAAAACGTGTTTGACCGCAACCTCTGCTCGCCTCGCGTTCGGCCAAAACAAATGTCGTCGGACCGCTTTCGTAACGCGCTGACATAATAATACCTAAATAATAATAATATAATGTGGCTGCGACCTTTCCGTCTGGACGACGCCGCCTCCGTTATTATGCTAAACACAAAACTGGTATCCCCCGTTTTATTTTTTTTTATGTCTTCGTACCGCGTGAAGATTCACACTCACTCATACGCGCACACACTCTCGCTCGTGCGTATATAAATACTAGACGCATCCACAATCACAATCACAAACACATCGCACTCCGAACAGCGAGTACCGCAGACAGACACAACCGAAAAACAGAAAGTCTTCAACATGCAGGTAAGAGTCTCTCGAAGTTTCGAGAATGGATTGTTATTCGTTATACCGGCGAGGTAACCGTGCTCACACGTTTCACGCTTTTGCACAGGTCACTTTTGCCGTATCGTCGTTGCTGTTAGCTGTCGTCGCCGTCAGCGCGTACCCCGCATCACTGAACCCGGAATCCAGAGCCGCCATCTTGGTCCAAGATTCAGCACCCAACGCCGATGGATCATTCAAGAACAAGTATGCACAATTATTTTCTTAAAAAACTTTGAGGTGAATTTTTTAAGCTCGCTAGTCTCATGACGTTTATGTACCTACGCATTTATCGATCTCATCAAGTATAGCCTCATCCCCCGACGTGAATAATGTTGAACGAAATCTTTGCGCACACTTCTCTCGGTCGGGTCGACATTATACTTGTTGCCTGTAGTTATACGTTATACTATTAACGCGTTTCGGTGCTAATAATAGACGATTTTTCGTCCAGTATCTATATTATTATTATTATCATTATTTTGAAAACGAATGCGGCAGCAATAACTACGACAATAGTTGCAATGTTTTTTTTTTTTACTATTTTACGAAATTATTGTTTTCTAGTAAAATATTGTAATATTATAACACGTAACATTTCAAAGTTAAAAAACTGAAAACCTCAATTTAACCGGGTGGCGTTGGTGTATAAAATATCACTGAATTACGCTCACGGTAGACCGCATGTTGAGCGGTCTACTTATAGGTTGAAGAATTCATCACTTAGTTTAAATATTTAGAGTCATTAGCCAACCATGGACCATCTCAATAGACGGTTTTTCGTTTTAGCTTCTATTTTTACTATAATTATAGTTTTAATAATTAAAAAAAGCTCACTCCTATCGGCTTATTCCTAACCACATTATATTATTCTCGTTGCAGTTTCCAAACCGAAAACGGAATCAAACAAGAATCAGTCGGATACTTGAAGGCTGGCCCAGAAGGACCCGTAGCTGTGTTCCAGGGAGCTTCTGCGTACGTCGCCCCAGACGGCCAGACCATCCAAATCGGATACATCGCCGACGAGAACGGTTACCAGCCGTACGGCGCTCATTTGCCCACTCCACCACCAATCCCAGCTGAGATCCAAGAGTCGCTCAGATACCTCGCCTCTCTGCCCAGCACCCCCGAACCAAAATACCAGTAAGACGGTGACCACGTTGCAGTGACCACCCCGGCCCGGCTCCCGGCTCCCAATATACATACTTAATATTATATACCTACTCCTCGAAATGATCATCCGCCACACGTTTAAAGCATAAACATTATAATAATGTCTATGGTTTAAATCGCGGTTTTCAAAATCCAACTATAGTTTTGTTATTATATTAGTATTCTTCTACCGCTCTTCTGTCCGTTTACCTTAGTATATACATAATGATACATTATCATGATCTCGTCATTGCGGTTTGTTGTCGATGGCGATGACATTGTATTATATAATTATGCTATATTTTCTTCTAATTACTTCATCTCCGTCTATGTGCGATTATATATTATAATCGTCATTGACTCGTAATTGTGTAATATATCATATTATACAAAAAATATATAAATATTGTGATTTAAAAAAATGTTTTTTTATTTCGTTATTTTCTTACCAGAATCGTATATTATTCGGTTAAAGATATTATATACTCGTTTGTATAATGTTAAATTGTTCACCAAATATTGTTGTGCAATTTTCCATGCATGCGAAGGTTTCGAGTTTCGACAAGCGTCTATACATTTAAAACTGCATAGAAATCCAAACCGTGTTGGTTATTAATATAAAAGCGATAGTACTTTTTTATGAGTAACTAATAGTAACTAACTTACTGTTTCTGAAGACGAATATAATAGTTATTTAATTTATTTATTATATTATGCACCTATTTTTTTTATAGGACGAATTGTATAATCATTATATAATAATATACTGTTTTATTATAATATATTTGATAGCGTCACCTGTTGTAACTCTACCAGTTAATATTTTGAATTATTCATGGTTCATAATTCACAGGTATAAAGAATAATTTATCCATAACTCAATTGCCCTGGAAAGAATAAAGACATATTGTGCACCTAATCGAATTGCACATTTCTGAATTATAAAAGATTTGTGTAGTTTTAACGATTTTCTCATTGTATCGATGATTTAAATTTCTGGCAAAAAAGCACTTATCTTTAGAAATAATGTCATAATTAACGATAACTTGTATAAATATAACCCGATAACCTGGATTATACATACTATAGCTACATTTGATATTGATACCTATATAGGTCAGTAAGATTTATAAACAGAAGAGTTGTCTTATTTTATGTTGATATGCGTTATGTAAAATTATTTTGTAATGACGTGACTTATAATGAAAAACAAAATAAACAAAACAATTTTAATAGGTACTCCATGTTAGATTTTACAACTGCTTCACGATTAAATACAACTCGTTCTAGGTACAAGCAACGCCAACGATTTTCAAATTTCAAATTATGTCGAATTGTGTATATTAATGTGTGACCATCAAGACTTAATATTTTATTTTTTTTATACTTATTCGACAGTATAATTTCAGTCATTGTAAGTTTAAACATTTGAAACAGTGTACAAATACGACAATGTTCGTACTGTCATTCACTCATGCGCAAGCCACGGCGGAATAAGAAGACACGACGTTTTCAATTAAGTTTTCTAATATGTTGGTTTTCCCAATCGCATTTCGCTCTATCTATCTGCCTTTATAGACATTGAATCAAAGTGTCTTATAATCAACGTGGTAAAATACTGTCGTTCATAATAACCATAATATTTCACCTACAGGCTACTATAATATTGTATCTCGACGGTATAAAATGCTGACATTTATATATATATCGATGTAATAATATAATATGTATATACCTACCATCTATACGTACTATAGATACGATTTTTCATAAAATGTAAATCATAAATTACTAAATTTTTAGAAACGTATAGATGACTTGGGGTTATTAATTTTAATGAATGTTACCATTCTAAAAATAGGCAAGTCAAATATTGCTGTTCATTAATTTTATTAACATTTTTTCTAAGCAATTTTTGTGCGTTGGGCCATATTATATTCTTCTGGCCACTTTTGTACCTGCAGTAGTGGTTGTCATTTATTCCTGGAAACTTTGTCCACTGATATTTTTTCCGACTACTGTAATGATCATGAAAAGTAAAAATCTAAAATCGATTGGGTTTTGCTTGGGAATAAAAAACCGTCATCCAAACGCCAACAATTACAACGTCGGGCAACCACATTGACACGCGAGCATAGCGTTACATTTTTACGTACAAGTGTAACATAAAACGGATACTACCTAGTTGTTAAAAGAAATGAGAAATAAATTGCCTCGACTTTATAGTGCACAAGGGTGTGCAATTTTATACGAAAGGTCGACGATGCGCATACTAAATTGTATACAAAATCTTTTTCGCATATGCTATCGTTGTTGTTTTTTAGAAGAGTTTAATATTTAATAGCCCATTATGTAATGGCTGGAAGAGCTAAATTATAATACAAAATAATAAGATTCAAGCGTTTATTTAATGGACACATTTTTTAAAATTAAAATAAAATGTGCCTTTGTTTTTTTTTATTATGAGTTTGTCTCCTATATATATTAAATATTGTCATTTATTAAAGTGTTTCGTTAAAGCTAACCTAAAAATGTAAAAAAAAAAAAATCCAATCTTTTAAAAATACAAATCGATTTCTAGGATACACAAAATACATATTATACTTACCAATTTTTGTAACAACAGAGTTACGGAAATGGTTTTTGAATTTACCGTTAAACAGGATTAAATGTAAAGATGTGAATAGTAAGAAATAAACTAATATAACTTTTCATGGCAAAGCAAGCAGAAACACTAGGAAAATCAAACGCCGTTCGTTCGTCGTATTTGTCGGCCTTCGACCGGATTTAAACAAAAAGTTGTTTTTTAATATAAACAGAGATTCGGAAAAAAATTGAATTGGAACAGATATTGTGTGCACCACCTATTGGAAAATGTATTTTTCCCTCTGTAAAGGAGAGGAGGAAAAAATTCCCCTTACCAATCGCGAAGATGAAAAAAAAATAAAAAATTGAAGAGCATCAATCGAACATTCATTTGCATACATATTTTCATTGTGATCACAGAGCAATGACTAAATATTTCGTTTACAAAAAATAAAAATCGTTTTTTAGTAGCGTATTGATGGGGTTTTTTGTTAGGTAATTTACATAACCGTCAAATACACGCAATATCACGTATATATAATATGATCATATACCTAAAATAACGAATAATAGCTTTCGAAGTGGAAATTCTTGTATAAAATACAAATGAATTTTTTTTTTATGTGGTTAAAACAGTATGGAGTCTATTTTCATGAAAAAAGCCAATGGATTTTTTTACCGGTATTATGTAACACGACGTTAGCTTATTAAAATTAATTATTAACGACGATTGTGTTATTTTCGAGGAACTTAACTGCACACAACTGCATAAATAAAAAAAGCCCTGTTATTTTAACAAACGCGTTAATTGTGTAAAATGTAAACACGTCAACGTCAAGTACTCAAGTGCATCATAAGCATCATTAAACACGGGCGTAAATCAATACACTATAATTAACGAAGACTTACATAATTCGGTATAAGTTAACACATTAAACAGTTCATTTTTCAATTTACGGGTATATGTATTGAGAACTTGATCAAGAATTTTACCCAAAACAAACAATTTTATAAGTACGTCTATTCCATTTAATTAATGTGAATATCATTAGTGACTGTAAAAATACGTCCCGATTAAAGTATATACAAGTACTATGTACATTGTACAACTATTCAATTAATTAATTTATAATATATACTATTTTTTTGTAAATTGTTCGTCTTGAGTTTGCGAGCTTATATTTAAAAAATAATTTAATATTATAAAATAAAAACGCAGCCTTTTACAAAGTAATATCACGTTCCAAAGTTTCATAATCACGTTTACTTTAAATTTACCGTCGATATCTACCATTATTATTATAATAATATTTAAGCAAAAATAATTGATTTAAGAAATTCACAATCAAAACTAACACTTACATGCATAATTTAAAATAATAATCACACGCTCAAGATTGTGATTTATGATTAATAATTTCAAACTAGAAATTCAAAATCGTAGATGACTTATTATACGCATTATAATATCATGTATTAGAGTAAAATTAAGTCACAGCAGTGCTTTGTGCAGAATGTCTTAAATCGTGGCCACTATAACACGGCCTAGGTACGTGATGTTCTTAAATTATAATAATAATATGTAAACGACGACGAGAACGAGAGAAAAAAAATATAACAAATCTAGGTCGGTGTGACGTCGTCCCGGAAAGGGCTGCACATTTAATTTCCTGTCGTTTGGGATCGCTACTAGTTTTTTAGGAAAATGCCACGCAGCAATGACACGGCGAATAATACGATTATTCTCAACAACAACATATTATTATATGCGTGTAATACGAGATCGCGTGGGTCGATTTTTCATCATATTGTGATGTCGCGATGATGTGATTATTAAAACGTAGGTATTAGGTACGCGAGTGCGCTAAGTAAAGTGCATTATTTCGGAAAAGCTTAATTATTATTTATTATTACTATCGACCGAATAATTCTCTTACACATAGACCGGAGTTAAACTTAATTCGATTTTTTAACGATAGGTGTGCGACTTTTAGCTGGTCGATATGACATGTAATCTTATACGGGACTTGGACGTAGCATTTCCGTCGTGGTTTTTCGTTTCATACGATGCCGCCTTATATAATAATATTATCTATATTTTATGTACTTTTAATAAATTGATATAGGCCATATTGGTTTCCAACTTGCGGCTTTTCGAGCTTTTTGAATCAGTCCATCTCAATCCGATAGTTGTTTTGATATTGAACTCCAGGTTACTAGCTGTATTATACACATAGGTATGTATTTCGGTCATGGAATTGATTATCACTTGATAAACACGGATGCTTGGCTGTTGATGAATTTAAATAAAGACACTATATGGAACAATTAACATATAAGTACAAAACATTACGGATGCAGTAGTAGTAAGACATAATTCATTACTAAAAAAAAGTTCAAAATATACAATTTAGATTGGTGCACCTCATTAGAAATAATTAAGTTTTTTTTGGTTTTATTATGTTATTATGTATTGATTAAGATAGAGTTACCTAAGGAAAATATTAATAATGACGTATTAATCTATCTTGTATTTTTAATTCAATTTGTAATACTACAAAAATACTCAACACAATCTAAGTTCACCAATAATATGATATATTATATAGATACATATGTAACATACAAACAAAATTTTCGTAAATTATTTTTGAAGTTGACCTATAAATATCGGAATACTTTAAGAAAAAAATATAATGGCACCACAATATAATGGTCTCCTCGGTCCATATTTTAGAGTCTAACCATCAGGATTCATAGTTATTGTGAGGAAATCGGTTAAATTATTTTATTTCCTTTGTACAATAATATTATGGTGAAATTTAAAATAATACAATGATTCGGTTCTCTTTTCAATCTCATTACATCTCTACTTCTCCCCAAACAACTATTAGGACCGTCATAAAAAAAAATGTTGGAAACTGTGATATTGGTCTCACAGTCGGTTTAATAGTGTTCTGTTGGGGAAACTATATAAATGTCCGCGGAGAGCTTTTGCTCAGCGGTGGTATAGTACACATATGCACATCGTTAAAAATGGTCATATATAGTGTTGACGACGATTGACTGCTGTGAAAAGTATCGTATTTTATTCGCAAGAACTGTGTTATTACTTATTAGTACTGAAGTCACCGTAGTAACACGACACGTCTGGACGATGCACACAAAATGTCTTTTAAATTTTTGCACTTTTATAATATTATGTTATGTTATATTTTTAGGGATGTCCAAAAAAAATTTGATATGAATAAAAATATACACCTGACACTTTGTTCGAAGTGCTGTTGGAAAATAATTTTCATCTATAAATTATTATAATAATGCACTATGTACGCATTAACCCATAACAAATGTGACATATAATATTTTGTATAATATTGTAATAACATGACAAGATCTATTATTTTGAATGCAGACACCAGATTTATGTATTTATTCAAACTAAAAGCCAAAAGTAATTTTGACAAGTGAAAAATGGACGAGTATTAATGGATGTTTCTATTTTTAAGAAATGACGTATAGAATATATTATAATCGTCTGGCTCGATATTGACAATGGTCTGAAATAAAATTTCAGAGAAACAATAGTTTTACATAAAAGTTTACTTGCATCGCGTTTAAAATAAATCTATGTGGGTAGGTACCAGACAACCCAATAAACCGGAGTAAAATATTGTGAGGAGGGACGTAGATGGATAATTTATTATTAATCTTTGATTTTTTTATTATTACCATGGATTGTAAATAATTTAGTCAGTTTTGTTATATTTTGTTTAGGTATTTACCAGTTGTCGTGCGTCTCCACATCGGGTATTTTATGTAATTTTTATATTTTAATGTAAATGTTCCCTACAGGTAATCACGTGGAATATAATATACTTAACTTACGGTCCGAATCTCATCGTACCTATACGGGAATACGGCCGTTTCATGTTACGTTATTTTACGGATTACTGAAGTTATTGAATACAAAGTATACACACAATCAGGTTTAAATATTGAAAGAATATTGTATTTTTTTTTGCGTGAGTATACAAAATAGGATTGAATGTAAGTGCATACGGATAGAGGGTGTCAGGACGTAGTGGAAAGAGCAAAAAAAAATAATATAATTTTAAGTTCTAACTGTTACCATGTTTATATGCTACGTTAATGCATTAGTTCGATTTCATCGATCGTATTAAATAATTAGGTACTGCGCATTTTACTGTGCAAAAAAATTTATCTCTTTTCTATGGTTTAACACCTAACGGATTATCTTAACCTAATGCGCATTAACGATTGCATATAAACGTGTTATATAATATATCAATGTGTAATACATTTTGTTCTTATAACTTTAATATACATACATACATGTACATATTATATTATTTTAGTATTGATTAAATAACAAAAGCTATTACATTTGTCAGTTCTTACACAGTTATGCGGTATACCTATAATACTATAATAAGTAATAATAAAAGCAATTTATATTCACAAAATTTGGTATTACTCTGCAGTGTATGTATCCATAATATTATAATGTCAATAAGAAATATTATACGCTTTTCAAATTCGACACGAATGCATGCATAACATATAATAATAATAGGTATAGGTAATCTATAAATAAAGTATAGATATTAGATAGTTGTAATACCACTACGTCCTAGCCTAAACGTGGTACATACAATTATAATTTAAACAGCTTATAGTGAATTAACATCATGATAATATTATGTACGACCTGATTGGGAATCAACAATAATAAAGTTTGTGTAGCATCTCGCCGATATCGACTTTAGTAGGAAAGCGTAAACCTTATATTGTATTTTGTATCCATATATATATATATATATATATATACTTATATATATACAGGGTTTTAACTTTAGAAAATATACTCGTATATCCTTTTAACGGTCTTGTAAGTTATAAAGCGGTAGGTATACCTTTATATATATATATATATATATATATATATATACATATATAATACCCATGTTATATAGGTACATTTGCACACCACACAATATAATATATATATATAATGCGATATAGGTGCATTTGTACACCACCGCACAGTATTTCGACTCAAATATCATCTCGTGCTGCTAAATTATACTGACTGTATATATACGCGTCTTTTTATATAGCTGCAAATACCTAGGTAGTATACCTACCAGATGAAATTGCTTTTGTACTACGTCACAATATCCAGCGTATACCCCTATATGGACACACAATTATATGCTTACGTTTATGCGCGCGCTAGAGTCAACGGCGGTTTTCAAGGATGAATTTAAACGGACTTAACACATACAAATAATTACATACCCGCGAGCTTGTCGTTATATGCGCGTGAAGATAAAATACGAATTTCTACGGAGTAAAAAAAATCGTTTGACGATCATGTCATAGCGAACAAAACAAAACAGACAATACAACTACACTGTACGCCTATATTATAAACTATACAGGTGCGTTTACAGAAAGTGAAAAAAAGAATGATTGCTTAATAAACGTTTAAGGAATAAACGCGACCGTGGTAAGTGCATATTGTATACTCTACAGCATTGCGAGTACTTTTAAGCATGGGAGTTATTGCATCATTATATGTTAAGCAGTGGTCAAAAATCGGAAAATATAGGTATTACAGTTGAGCGATATACGAAAAACGTATTTCGCAATACATTGAAAGCTTAAATTAAAAATTAAATTTTGAGTAAAATAAATCCTTATTTTTGAAATCGAGAAAACTAGTTCGTCCGCGATCCAATGAAAATAGTATTATATTATGTTCACATATTTTAGCACACTGTGGTGCAGTATAATTAATATTTCAGTGTTCAATTCTTTATGTTTGGTGAGAATATTTAACTGTGAATTATATTTTTGGTGATGACTAATGAGTTGACGATAAAATTCCCTATTCATAAAGTGCCATTTCTGATTCCAAGTAAATTTATTTATTCATAATTACAATATTATCTATATAAAATGAAACCTGCTATATATAAAAGTATAAAGTATTGAACAGACTTAAACGTACTGTAAGTATAAGGTTTTTATATTTGAGTCAATACCTAATCGAAAGAGAATAAGGGAAGTGTAAAAGTGGTTCTTTTTTGTAATAGATTGAGTTAACAAAAAAAAAGTAGATTAGGGAAAAGCGTATACACATTAGCCGCGTAGGTGTATATAGATAAGAGTATAAGACTCGTGGTGGTAGTTTTCTGCTGAAAAATGAGTTCCGGTCTTGTTTGATAAAAGTCGGAATGACGTAAGACGTGATGTTATATTTTTTTTTTATTAGCGTCGCAAGTGGAAAACTCATATTATGCTATGCTGCTACCCCACATGTTATATAAAATATATATGTATATGGTGTTGGTGCATACGCCCACGTAGTTACTGGAAGTCGATTGAATTAAATGGCTTCTCTTTTCTAGTTCACTATGTTTGATTTCGTTGACTAAATTCAATTAAATTTAACTGTGGCAGTCCGAATAGAACATTTTTGTTCTGATTATACGCACTATACACGATCGGTCAGAATTTGCTAAGGGACGCGAGGGACATGTTTATAGCAAACATCAAATAATAATATAACACTGGATAAAGTTACTCGAGCAGTACACGATAAGGAATATAATGTAAAAATAATATTAAAACCCAGTAAAACAACCATAAATAAGTACTGAGCTCACCCCCATTTTTGTCCTTATTACGATTTTTAGAATTTTTAAATATACTCCAAGATCATTTTTTTCAAATTTCAAATTTTTTTGTGTACCAACTACTCGAGTAGTGTCTTGTGATACAATCTTATGTTTTTAAAATTAAAACTCCTCCTTTTTTAGTTTTTATTTAGTGGATATTTTTATTAAAAATGTTGATGTCCCTTATTTAAAATTTGAACAAATAATTCTCAGCTATTAAAATGTTTGTATACTAAGGAGTAAAGATGACAGCCTTTAAATTTTTTTTATAAAAATATGAATAGTTATATTGTATATCGTGTTATTACATAATATAGTTGGACCATTTTGACAAATTATTAAAGTTAATAGTTTAGTATTATTCACTAATATGTCCAAAGCTATGATAGATTTCACGTCTTCCAAACCAATTATTTTAGACCTATTTTCATTAGTACACAAAGTTAAATCCCTCAAAAGTTTTATTTTCTGAGACGTCTAAATTTTCTGAAAAATTATCTGTTAAATATTTTACATGTTAAATAGTGCAGTAAAACAGTGGAGTTGTCATTTCAAAAACAGAAGCTTATATCTCCATAGGGCCTTGTACGAGAAATCTCAAGAATTTGAAAATATGGCCATTAAGTAGGTAGGTATATAAAAAAATTCCGAAAATTCGCTTTTAGTAACTTTATTATTGAAAAAAATATATGGTCTCTGTCAGCGGCGGATTTAAGGGGAGGGGGGGCAGAGGAGCCTGGGCAAATCGCAATCATCCAGCCGAGTTGAGATATCTCGAATTTTTCGTATACTTGAATAAAATATTGGGGCAATTTATTAATAAATCTTCAAAATGGCGTGAACTTTCTATTCTAAATCCAATATTCTTAGATTCCCTTATATTCAGATTTGAGGCATTGTGTTTCCACTGTGATAAATATAAAATTATTTTGTTTCTGTAAATAATTGTTAAACGTATAACTTAAAATATTTAGATAATAGCCAAACAAAATATTAGTGATATTTTGGATAGAATAGATAATGAGAACATTGTAGTTCGATAATTAAATGTCATTAATAATAGTATTATATCAAATAATAAACTGCGAATTATAAAATCGTGAAAAGACTGATGGGAATGTGTCGATATGATACTATAAATCTACAATATGCCAACCTTTGTCGAAAAAATATAATTGATCACCCCTAAAATAAAAACTAAAAAGATGTTATACGCCGCTGTTAGAAAAACAAGTAGTTATATTGCTCAAATATGTTCTATTTTTCATTTCGGTTTTTTATTGCGACAGAGAATCAAAAGTCGACTAAAAATTTCACCGAGTCTATCACAGAATACGTGTCGTTTGGTCAGTAAGCATTATGAACACACATATCGTTCGACTATATACGAAACTAGAAAATTCCATCAACAGAGAGGGGAAAAAATAGTCTTAACAATATTTTAATCGAATTTTGAGAGTGCCACAACGCACTTCACATCGACCGCAACCACGCAATAACAACTTGAACGGTACATGCAGGCGAAATATATAATATTATATAGTGACATCATTATAACCACACGTTTGTATTCGTGCAGAACTTCCGACCGATCGTAAAAATAGTATTGCATTTAGAATCCAGAAAGTTCATCAATAGTAACTATTCATTAAAAACATAATTTGTCGAATAAAATGTATTTTCCTTTTGATTTGAAATTCCACGTTTAGTTCTCGAATTAGCACATATTATACGATGATAATAATAAAATAAAAGTAATAAAACTGCCCCTTCTTCCAATATTTAAGTTTACCTTAGTGGGAAACGGTAGTTTGTGTAAAACGGGCTTGGGATGGGTAAGGGGTTGACTCGAAAATTATGAAAATATTATTTTATTTTGTGATATATTTTTAATTACAGTCAATAAAAAAATACGACTTCTATTCAAAGTTAAATATTTTTATTATTATTGATAAATGATACACTAACAAAATGTGCTATTGATGACAAATTGGTTTCCGGCTATAATTTTGTTGTTTCTGGGAAACCATTTTTTGACTAAAATATTTTTTTGACCGTGATTGCAATAGTGTCCTTCAGATCCATGGGTAGCTATGTATGTTATATAGGTATATAACTTCGCAAAGTGGATCCGAGACCACAGGCTTACTATGTATTGTATAGACAACAACGTAAGTAATAAAATTATTATAATAATAATAATCAATTTTATATTACTCTATACGTATTCGTTTTAAAAACGACCTTCAATAAGATTGTTTGAAATATGAAAAACAACCACAACCATAATTACATCGTAAAAATAGGATTTATTTCAGGACAAACACTAACGCGTGTAGGTTGTTTTGTCGTATAGGTCAGAATAATGATATTAATTCAGGACTCGTAAGTTCATGCATTTGCATATAAATCTTGCTAAATCATGTTTAATTCCAAGCAAAGATAGAAATGTGTTTTGAGATATTAAGCGACTAAATATATGGAATTGCATTTTTTAACTTTTGCATATTTTCAGGTTTTTGGATTATCTTGAATAATATGTTCAATATTTTCAGAAGAATACATAAACATATGGTGAATAATACAATAGTAAAATTATAATATTTTTTAGTAGAACTGTCTTTTTCAAAACACACTTATATAAAATATTTAAAAAAAACTGCTATTTTTTTGTATTAAAAATTCCATTTATCAGCACATTGATAAAATATAACAATGTAATTTATTATACAGGTATATATATTATATTTAATCTATATTTTCATATCAAAGCTTATGTATATAAGTATATTGTATATTTGAAATTTGAATTGAAACGCTTTCATAAATCTATTAACTGATTTTTATTCTATTCGGTAACTTATATGTAATTTCATAATCGGATTGGAGGTATGTCGTATATTCTGTTTAAGAAAATACTAGACGTAATATGTTGTTTAGGTACCTATAATAAAAGTTTAAAAATAAACACAAATTTTGCTATACAATATTTTTTTTTTTTAGTGTATATATTTATAATATATTGTGCATTTCAAATCCAATCAATTCTTAGCTCACGAATTTACGAGCAATGATGTATTTTATACGATTTATCATATACCTATACCACGGCTGCCAAGTATATGAGATGGCGACTAAATGATAGAATACGATGCACAATGTTGTGTATTATTATTGTGTGCAGGATGGATTGTATGCAAAAATTGTGCAATGACAGATTGACGAGAATTCTATTACCTATATATTTTTATTGTGTGTCGATAAAAATTCTTATTAATAACTTAAAAACACCAAAAAAAATTTTAAATTATATTGGATATGTATAGAGAACGCTGATGTTTCTACGGATATTTTATTCTTGAATTAAAATAAATAGGCAAAATCGATTTTGTAAAAAAGCGCTCTTGCATAAATAATCCATTTTTCTCTCCGATTATTTAGTCAAGTATTGAGAAGTTTTTACTTTTGATTTCTCAAAATACAAATTAGATCCAATTTACCAGAAACCTTCTTCGATGTGGAAAATCGGAGCGTTTAAATTTTGTCTTCTATTAAAACAGTCAGATAGAAAAATGTGCTTAAAAGACATACACATAATTATTGTAAAACCAATACATTCAGTTTCACATAGCATCTAAAATAATAATTAATATTATTAATTAAATTTCTCATTGGATTATATTATTATATACAGTATAACAAATATTTGTTATTTCATAATCAATATTATGTATTATAAATAATAATTATGAGATTTGGGAAGTTATTTCCCTATAAAAACGTAAAGAAATAGATAATATGGAAAGACAACTGAAATGATTGATGAGTGGGATAAGTGACTATAACGCTTACCGTTGTCCATTAAATAGTAATCTAAAAAATATCTAAACAATTTAACATATTTTATAAGCATTGGAAAAATAATAGTTTATGAGGGAAGCACGATGTAATACAATGTGTATTAGTTGGGGAGACTTGGAGGACGGGAAAACGATATTATCTATTTTAATATAAATTTTGGACGAAAATGGTTTGCGGCTGACTACTAGCTGTAAGGGTTGTATACTATCATGTACCCACGTCATGCAAACGATGGGATTCCACCCCACCTTACCAAATGCGCTCGTATAATCGATCGAACGATCATATAAGGGTGGGTTTCTCGACGAGTTTTTTATCGATCCTTTATAATACTGCGGAGTAATTCCGCGGGGACTTCCGTGGAATATCGCGTGGGTATTTCGAATTTTCTGCGTCGTTTCAATCGTTTCAAACATTACCATATTTTATGAACATTTAATAACTTGTATTTATAAAATATATTAATTTATATTTTGGAATCACATTAAAATTAAAATTAAATTACTCGTCTAGTAAGTTGTAGGTACTATCGATTTATCGTAACAACTACGACTATACGATACATGTTAAATCTTTATCAGAACTTTACTGTTGAAATTCGAATGGTGTCTACTTATTATTAATACTATAGAGTTTACAGATTGATAATTACTGTATAATAGTCCCAATAGACCCAGAATAACTAACTAAACAAAATAAAAAAAAAGGTTTATAGACCTCGAAATGACTTTATCAAATCTTCCGGGCCCCTTAAATACTAATTGCCGATCCCTGCAGTAATAGGAATACTAATGAAGTTGAGTTTTTATAGTTTTACCAGTGTTATAGTATTACCTACTAATAAAATATTAAATACACCAAACAAACCACCAAAACATTAAGGGTTTTTATCCGGTTTTTAAATCGTAAAAAGTAGTCTTCGGGTGGTAATATTATAGTCATTAAAGTTCATATTGTCTGACAAAGTACATACTACTGACCACGAGTTTTTGTTTCGTGTTATAAATAATTATCATTTGTAATGTGAAAGCACACGACTGTATGCCATTATACATGGACAAATTTCGTTATTTCGATTGCATAAGGTTTTCGAGAGTAGGTATAGTTAAATTACAAATATAACGGACACAGCGACTATACCAGATACAGGGATATATTATGAATTATTAAAAAATTGGGTTAAAAATAGACGCTCATGTCTACAAAATAATATAAATTAATAATATAGGTAATGTTATAAATATTTTTTTATATTTTATACACGGTAATATAAACAATATCTAAATATATATAGGATACAATATTATATCTATCTTGTATTTGTAGACGAACGTTTTTCTCAAGTATTTTGTTTCTTTTGTATTTATAAATACTATTTTTACTCGATATATGTATATAGTGTTTTTAATAATAAACTAATCTATACGTGCAAATACTATATATTAAACTTTAAATTTTTATTTCACTAATTAATATTATGATTAATGTCATTAATTTATCATTTTTTTATGCTGATCATGTTTCCGATGCAGTCGTGGTTGTTGCGTTCGTGGTGAAAGTTTAAAACCACGTTTTCAGTATTATAATTTCGTACTACCCTTAACAAGTTTTGTATTACACACAGTGTGGTGCTTTACACACAAAAATAGGCCCTGCTATTATGTATACCTGCGGGCTGTGGTATTTAGGAAGACAATTTAAAAACTACCTACATAGTTTGTACTTTGTAGTATGAAACCACTGTCAACGCCCGATGATAAAAAATAATAACTTTTTAGAACTAATTATTAAGATAAATAATATAATATTACATAATGTTATAAGGTGTAACCTATAAGGCATGTTATCACGTTATTATTTGTTTTTTAAAATTACCAATTTTATTGATGAAATGATCAAATATCAATTATTTATAATTAATTGTATTCATAAATCAATTTTGTTTTTTTTCAAATGTATTTAGTATCTTGCTCAATGGATTTGTTCGTTACAACGTATATATTTTAGATTCAGTATTTAAATAAAATTTTAGAAGTATTTTATCTATTCTTAGATACATAATGCATAAAATAATTTTTATGAATAAAACACCGAGAAGAGAAGCAATCCTTAATGTCACTTATATTGATTTTCTCAATTATTTTTTTTCGAAATTTATTCAACTTTTAATTGGTAATCAGTATTATACTATTATGCATCTAGCAGACACGATTAACATTTAACTGTTTGAGACGTCTTGCATTATTGCCGATAATTGTGGGGACTATGAGATTCTCAACCAGTGGATAAGGGTAGAAGTTTAGAGTAAGTTAATTTAAATTAGAATGTACGCAGTGAAAGGGTCTTTAAATTGTCATGACATGTTAAGTGTATTGATTGTAGTTTCATCAGTGTTATGTATTTGTATGCGTTTTAAAAATTAAAATCAAAAATGAAAACATTTTTATTTAATGCCTCTTGTGGTATTAAATAAAACGGCAACACGTAGTTTAATATGCCGTTCACCCGTCCAAATAGTATGTGCCTAATGCGTATACTTATATACTTTAACTATTTTTCGATATATGAGTTGTTATTAAAATAAAAACAAAGTTTTAAGCCATCATTTTTTAAGGGGGGGTTTTGTTTAAAAAACTTCTTCCACAAACGAATATAGAAACATATATTTAATTTATGTAGTTAAAATTATTTTATTTATCATAAGTCTAGCTTTACCAAGTCTCGAAGAAATGTACTTTGGAAGAATATATTATTTCATATTTTTATGGTAAAAAAAAAGTTTGGCTAAGAGTGAAAAGATAAAATTAGACTGCAGATTATTTGAGATTTAAAATATATAACTATACAATATCTTATAATAATTCAATAAAGCGAAAGTCGTGTAAGAGGAAAATGAAATCTTACGGATCTACTGAGTGTTATGAGTGTCATATTCTACGCGTTTGGCATCCTTCCACAATTTAATTTAATCGCTTCGAAGTTTGAAAATATTATAGTAACTTTGAACTATTAGAACTGGTGGAAGAACATTTCGTTCAACTTTTGTCTGGCCAGATTAAATAATTTACTTACCCGTGCGGGTTTTGGATATTAAATCATTCCCCCCCCCCACAGCCAAAATGCATTAGATGTGTGAATAGCCGCCCACCCCAAGTTGTTTTAAATATTAAATTAAAGCACCTACCTACCTTTAAAAATGTTGGCTACTCGCTTGGAGTACTTACCTAATGACTATTAACTATAAACAGTAAAACAGCGATGGAAGATAACTGCGTTCAGTATGACGACTGAGAGAATCGTTTAAATGCATAGATACATATTATATAATATATTTAGAGAGTAGTGATGACGAGCTTTTAACGAGTTATCTCATACCTACAGCTCTATATTGTAAGATCTGTTTATTTCACACCACTGCCGGGCGAATAATAATTCGTACACAAAGCGAAATACGTATATTATAATATATAATGATGGTGTATATGGCATTTGAAAAACGTTTTACGGAAATAAGATTGAAGTTATAATATAAATGGAAAACCGACGATATGCCTGCAATACATAATATTATTATATAGATTGATTCACCATGCTCGGCCCCTTTTTTTAAAATTCAATAATGCAGTTATTCAAAATTTAGTTTTCGGTATTCTTAACCATCTATTTTAAAGACCATATTTTAAAATTCTCGCGATTTTCTATACTACTCAAGGAGTGTCCTGTGGAGATAAAAACTTCTGTTTTTTCAAAAGACAACCTCCCTTTTATACAGTAAATAATTTACTTAGTTATTATTTAGTGGATAATTTTTATAAAAATGTCGACGGGTGAAAATCAAAATTCGGACGAGTTTTTTTTGAGTATTTTATTTTTTGTACCGAGGATAATGAGTCCATAACAATTTGTTCGAAAGAAATGTGGGCATTGGGATATGGAGATTTAAAAATGTTGTGATTCATATACTGATCAGCTATCAACTAAATAATTTACAGTGAAAATGAGGGTTCTCGTTTTAAAACAAAAGTTTTTATCGCCATTGAACACTACTTTAATAGTACGAAAAATCGCACTAATTTGAAAATATGGTGCTCAAAGTTTAGGTATTCCTATTTAAAAATTCCATAAATCAAAATTTAAATAGATTCGTTTTTAAATGACAAAATGGGGGCAAGCATGCTTGACAATTGTCAAATCATCCTGTATTTTAAATATTTTGTATTACATTACAAACACGTCATACAAACAGTGTTCGGATCAGATATGTATTTTTTTATCTAGATAAAGATAAAGATAATGCTACTCAAATGTATCTAGATAGAGATAAAAGATAACTTAACTCATATTTATCTAAATAAAGATAAAGATAAATACTTTTTTATCTAGATAAAAAAAAGATACAATTATTTTTCAAATGGTTATAAATGTTGGTATATTTTAGCTGGGCACTAGGAACATAATTATAATAATAATGATGTAAATAAAAATAATTACAAACTTTATTTGAGAATCGGTATAAATATTTAAAAATTTAGTACAATTTTGCGATTTTTATCAATAAAAAATGTATCTAGATGAATTTATTTAGATTAGTAAAAAAATTATCTAAGATGAACGTTTAGACCTTGTAACTATTTATCTAGATAAGATAAAAGATGAACAAATAATTATCTAGATATTCATCTAGATAAATTTATCTAGATAAGTCCGAACACGTCATACAAATATTGCGTTTTCTGTGTTCAGATAATGGACTTTCATACGGCTTTATAAGATCGATTCTTAGACTTCGGCAATTTTGTAGTTCGACGAAAAGGCAATACTTTTCGGTCTTCCTTCTGCCGGTATCACCGTGGTTTCAGGAATCGTATAATATCGCATCGATCGGACGAGCATCTATAGTATAATATTATATGGACGTATATGCGTATAATAAATCACAAAATCAATGTGGCTTTGTCCCGATGCCCAGCTGAATTCTATAGGACCTATACGGTTGATCCGTCCGCCCGTCAATGTAAAAGGGTAGGTTTTTATATATTATTTTCGTGTAAACAAAAATACCGCAACCCGCCTGATACACGACCAGTCCCATCCCTTAGCAAAAAGGGAAGGCACACGTCATGTTATTATATCCGTTTATTCTACACAAAAAGTCGTGTCAATATCCCGATGGCGAGCTGCTTGTACCTTGTACGTTCTACAATAACAGATCAACGTATATTATTCGTATACGTAGGTATTGTGTATAATAATGTATAAAACCCATGAAAACCCTTACAAAATCACAAATATAAATTTGTCTCGAAATCAACATTTACAATAACACGTCTCAGGACGGTATGAGTTGAACGTGTCTGACTTGGAGAGCAGTAAGATGACATAGCGCACTAAACAATAACGGTTGTACACGTACGAAAAACTGAAACTCCAAATAAATACGTTATTTTTAAGACGTCGTTTCTGTAATTGGGTCACGGGAAAGACGAGAAACCGACTTGTCTTTTGTCCATATATAATATGTATACATTATACGACTGTGTACACATATTTTAGTAGACCATTTATAAATGATTATTATTTGAAAATAACTGAAAACAGTAAACACACTTAACGAAAAAGGTGAAAGTACAAAAGTTTTGTTTCTTATATGTAGGTATACGATATGGTGCGCAGTGGAGTGGCATTTGAAATATTTAGCAGGTATGTTAGGAATTATTCATAGCATTGAAAAGAGGCCATCAAGAATTTTGAAAACAGAGTAGCATAAAAATAAAATAAAAAATGTACAGGAACTTTTTTTTTTAGAACAATACTGGTCAAATTTGAATTATGTATATAGTTTAGTGGCAAGTCATGTTCTAAGTGTGTTCTTGAAAATTTAAATAATCTTTACTTTTTTTATTTTTTGTGGCTCGTAGAATTTTTAATCCCTTTTGAAAATAAACACAAATAAAATATGATCATATTATACACTTTTTAAAAGTACTTTCTCTAAAAGCAGAATAACTATAAATGGTATAAAAATAGTTATCTAATCAAATTAATTTAGTCTTTGTATTGATAATATTCGAATTTTATAAATATAGGAACTAAATTAATCGTGTTGAATATTGGAAATGATTACAAATCGTTCAATCTTGAGTAAAATAATTTAATAAAAACTTTCATATTGAATAGATATTACTTCAATGCCCATTTACAGTTGATATATATTTAGGTTACAGCGCAATTTCTACAGCTTAATAAAAAAAAAAAACTTATATTAAAATATTCTATAATTTTTTTTTTGCTGCATCTATACAACATAATGTTTCTTTAATACAGTTATTAATTAATAACATTTATTCAATGAAATGACTCACATAATATGTTTGATGAGCAAATTGTATGGGTTAAATTAAAATATATTATAAAAAATTATCACTGTGTCCGTATCTATAAAACATAGTTTTTAATAAGCATGTCGTATAATGTCTATACACTATACATATATTGTTTAATTTATAAATTATGTAAGTACCAGTTATTGTATGCTTCTATTGTAAATTGTAATTTGTAACTAACAATTATTTTGTTAGAAAATAATATGTCTGAAGGTTTATTAAAACCGATATCAGATTTTTGATAATTTACCAAACAAATTATAAAATTGTCAACGTAATATAAATACAAATAGCTATAAATGAGTATTTAAGAACTCCACCACCGCAACCTTCTTACCCAGGTCCGATTATACGCATAAATAATAATATATTATTATATAGTTCAGTTATGAGAAGGTTGCTAATCTAGACCAAATGGAAAATACACATGGTTTATGTTTTAGTTTAATAAACTTTGTTTGTTATGTAATCACTGAAATTAAATTTCATTAGAAATTTGTAGGTATACATAACAGGTACATAATATAGTGTAAATAGTACTTCAAAGTTTAAATTGAATCCAATAATAAAACAAGTGATATATTATCGAATTTAATTAAACTCAACGAATTGTGCCTTACGTAATATGTAAAATAGTTGTAAATTTATAACTATAACCATTATGAATAAAAATAATGTATGTCAATAACTAAAATTAGACGAAATTCATAACGACAGTACGATACGATGACCAATATAATAGCAGCGAATCGAATAACTTTAAAAAAGCAACAAATGTCGTTTAAACAGAATATGATTTTGTGGGTATTTTCGAATAATGAATTTTCTTTAAATTATTTTCATAATAAACTGTAAAAATGTCAATGATATACGCAAATTTTTGCTACCCTGGAATTCACGAACCCGAGTAGTTTTTGTTTCATAGAAAAGACAATATTGCTAACTACATCACGTTCTATCAAATTTGTCTTCAGAAAACTATAGTGTCATCAGGAATTTTGGCAATTTTATTTCTAGTGGATTAGGTACGGTCAAGGTTTGGTGAAAAAAAAACTAATTTACTTCTGCTATACATATGTACAATATATACATTATACATATACTGCAACTTAGACGGAACCCACGGGAAACATTTATTTCTGTAAAACCCCATTACTATTCTTTTTTAGTGCCGTCACATTTACCGTATCTGTATACACAAACGAGTATGCACTAAACATATATTATAACAAAATAGCGACTCCATAACTGCAAATGTATTATTTTATATTTTGTGGAAAAGCAACCTTCGGATTCCTCTTACAAACAAAATTAAAGTACACGAATGAACAATAAAAACGCGTATAAAACGTATTTCCGGCACGAAGTCCATATTATTTGATTTGAGAGCTACGATGCCGATGACATAAAAGAGCGTTGAACGAAAATAACTGTTATCGTATCAAACAGCAGACATAAATGTTTTTGTAAATCATATTGTATTGATCAATGATTATAAATTAACAATGTTATTCATCCGTTCACTTCAAATGACACAACCAAAAACAAATGGCTCAGATAATAATAGAATTGTTATTTCTAATATAAGTGTAAATGTTAATTGAACAAAATATATAAAATAATACCAAAATGTGGATATTATAACAATGAGTAATCAATTTAACGTAAGACACTCATTACTTCAATAACTATAAACGTAGTAAAAAAACATTTTTTTTTACATAACTTTTAAGTCACTACAAAACAAAATTTTACTAAAAAAATATATCTTACTATTTTTTATCGTTATCATTTTTAAATTATTAAATTATTTTCTTTTTCGAAAGAAGAATATTTTTTGGAGTAAGTACTTCGAATTTTGGACAAGTAGTTTATGATTCAAATGTACCTATTCAAAGTTTAAATGAGCGGGGTCGAGTTCTACAAAGGTACGCCGCAAAATGCTGGTCCACTCCTCCACTCATCTAAACTTTTTTTTTCGTTTATTTAATTTAAAATGTTTCAGCAAACATGGTGCTATTACAAGTAATTATTTTTTGAATGAATTAAGTTATACTATGTACATAAGTTGATGCAATTGATTGATTAAATTGTAATTATATATAGTGTAAGACTTACACTGTAAGTGTTCTTCTATGTGTCTTCTAATGATAAATCTTCGCTATCCGTTAGGAGAATGTCCTAGGGGAGTCGAGGTCGCAAACGTCTGTTGTGTGTTTTTTTCCCTAGGTTGTAGTGACGGGCTCCGTCCGAATTTTTTAGATTGGCGTGAAAGTTTTGGAATTGCGTCTTTATCCAATGCTAATGAAGGATGTACCCTTGTCATTGTGAATTTAACTATTTCTCGTGAACCACGGAGCTTTGAGGCAAATCCTCAAGAATTTGTTTTGTAAAATTTGTAATTTGTAATTTTTGTGGGTGATGCGATTGCCCATACATGACATGCGTAGAATATACTTAGAAGTTATAAACTATACTTGTTCAAAATTTGATTTACCTATATAGATCATAATACTGCAAATAACATTCTGCTTCAGAATATGAAATTAAAAATGTATGTTGTCATCAAAAGAGTAAAAACTGATAACAATTAAAAAATAGTAAAAATATAATTTTCCAAAAATGTTTTCATGTAACGACTTAAAACTATGTACAATAAATATTTTCAAAAATATGAAAAACGTTGGTGCTTTCTGAAATAGTGTTTTATGTTAAACGGATCACGCCGTATATTACAATCTAACATAGTCGTGTTTGAGAAGTTGAAGAAGCAATCGTCCCATGTACATCATTTAAATTTTTTTACAGATTAACTAATGATTGGAATAAATTATCTTGAATTTCATTTAAAGTTTGTAAGCGAATTATAGAACATTTTAAATTAATCGAATTACTAACAATTATAAATGTATAATACTATTACTTATAATTTTGAGTGTTAAATATTTGCCCCTCCCATTCAATCAAGATCTATAGGGACACCCCGTCCTCAATCAATGCACTGCGTGGAAACTGACGTCGACAAACGTACAAGACTAATTTTTTTTTAACTTTGACACATAGCTAGATAATTAAATTAATAATATCATATTCAATTAAAACGCTCAGTTTAACGCTTCGGATCGTCCGTACCCTCTCAAGGTTTTGCGGTGAATAATAAACACTTGTTTCTGTGTGTACTGCAGCTACGCGCTTATTATAATATGTTTATAGTATGACGTAACCTTTGCCACGTTACAAAGATAGCAATTATGCCATATACAGCAGCTGCGGGCTATGAGCAAAACAACAAACACGGAATGAATATTTAAAATCACATTGCTAATTAACCCACATCTATGGAGACCGTCTATAGTCCGCCGCCATGCAAGAGACGCGGAAAATCGAAATCGACTTGGAGTCAAAACAACAAAGCATTTCATGCGTCATAAAGAAGAAAAATAACCAATCAGTACAAATATAGTAGTATAGTCGTTAATTTATTAACATAATATTTCATATTTAATAAAATATGCGTAACAATATTATAATTCATTACGGATTAACCATAATTTTTGTCGACAAATCAGCAGCAACCATGAAGTTTTTTTTATTTTATTCGAAAATTCCGTAAAAAATGTATTCTTTACTTACGCAGCATAATTGTTAATTAGGGCAAGTCGTATCACTGCTCAATGTAACAATTCATTATAATAATTAATTTAATAATATTGTACGCAGCTGTAATGAACCGATTTTGCCTATACACAGTGCCGTTTTTATTTTTTTGAACGTTATCATTATGATAATATAAATGTTAATAATAATAATAATTATTAAAATTTAATTAAACACAACAATATTGTCAATATAACTATATAACTATATAAATTGGTAGGTAGATGGTTGTAAACTACTACAAAAAACAACATTTGTGACGAACAAACATTTTACGTGATGATACCTATTGATTTTTTAAATAATATAAAAACCGTTCTCATAATTATTATTGGCAAGAATAGAATAAGACAAATATATTGGATTCAATACAACTAATAATTCCATCAGATAATTGCTCGATAAAATAATAAGTTATCAAGTTAAATAAAAAACACTTTCATAGAAAAAAGTTTATATTTTAATATTTATAAATCATTAAAACCTTTTATGTTTTATACTTACTGAATTTAATATGTATATTTTACGGATTTTACGAATTGTATTACTGTTTTTTTTTTATAAACGTAAGTCTTATTTCCATGTTTATGGTATGTTTTAAATTCAGGATGAATGTTTGGTTTTACAAATATTATTTTATATTTGATATCTATTTCTGAAAACATGTTTTTTAGCTTAAAAAGTTTCACGAACCAGTAACCACCTTGAATGATTGAAAGTCAAATGTTGTGCCACTTTAAAACAGTAGTGTTTTGGTTCTCTTAATTTTTTTCTTTTCGTAAAAAAAAACTATTGACTACTTAAACTGAAGAAATATATGTCATCGAGTTTTTAATTAAGATTAAAACAAAAATACATTTTTGAATGTGGTCATTTGATGTTCCTTTAAAATTCCACACAACATTCCACTATCCCGCGCAAAAGTCAGGATGACGAGTGAACAACATTCAGTTTTTATATTTTAACTTATCCTAATATTTTCGAATAGATTTTGTAATAATTATAAATGTGTAAATCGTTAAGTATTTTTAAGAAGTTTACATATTTTAAAAGTAATCCTTATTGGTTATTATGATAATTTTTCTGATTGATAAATTTGAATTTTTATGGCTGCTTTCAAAATGTTATTACTTTTTAATTTTTCTTTGATATTATACTATATTATAAGCTAAACATATAGTTTTGTTATCATAATGAAACATTTAAGGTTATAAAATATGTGTTACAATATTACAAAATGATACTCTTAATAATCGTCTAAATGCAGGAAGTATAAAGGAATTTACTAATAGAAAATGACGCTGTCATTATACTACATTACTCCTGGGTACTACATTAAAACAAATAAATATTAATTTATGAAATATTATAATTATATATATACTCATATATTTTTTTTACAGAAAGAAAGTTTTATGAACAATTTCCAAACAAAACTTCGAATTGGCTCTTTCTTTCTATTATTTAGCATTGTTGTTCTTAACAAAGACCATTTGTAATAGATTTCTATTGTTAAAATTTTTGAATAAAAACGTAAGTATATCAGTAGTATTTTAATTGGTTCTCATATAAAACAGTTATATACACTATAAATAATGAATTATGCATTTTTGGATAATTATTAGGTACTGTATATGACATAATTTATATGTTATGAAATAGTTTTAAGTTGTGAAAACTAAATGTTATAATGAATAATTAATTTAAAACTATAATATCAATATTATATTTTCTTAGGGCGTGGTTAAGTTGAAATAGTATTCTATAAAAATGATTAAAATCTAATTTTTCAACAATATTTTTATAAGATAATATTAAAATGTCATTATTATGCTATAAAGTTATAAAATCATTTTCATAAGAATTACTTTTTTTTGCAGCTAAGAGCATTAAAAATCTCTAATACATGACAGTGTCTTTTTATTATGTTATACTCTGCGAATCATTTACTAGTAATAAATTATAATATTCTTATTTTCAAAGGAAATTAATATTTTCAATCTTTATCACAACAATAAAGCATATGTTTCATTAATTTTACAGCCAAAGTTAGTATTTTATATTTCTATTCATATATATAAAAATATACGCTAGTTAGGTATCTATAAATATTTACTATATAGCCTTTGGTTAAATCAATAACAACTTGATAAAACGTTGACGAATAATTAATGATCCTGAAAATCATAAGAATATTCAAAACACGAGTATTATATTGGTAAGCCGGTAGGTACCTACCCTATTTGTCGGTATCATCGTCGTAGTTTGAGTTGGTACCACTCGGATAAAATAAAGATTTACTTTAGTTTTTACACATAAAGATAGATTTTAGTTTTGAAAGTGCTTCGAAAATATGTCAAAATCAAAATCCAGAATTCGAAACAGGAAACAAATACGAATGAATTTAATACGCAACTCTGAACGTCTACTATAGACTTAAATAATAATTGTGTAGTCCCTTCGAAAAAAATTTATGGGCAGGCCATGGCGAAATACAACTGGCGGCGTCGATCCGAGCGTGGTGTGGGCGATTAAAATTATTTCTCCGCTGAGCGTATAATAAAATTAATTGAACCGAGAATTATCGTTTTTCAAAAATGATTTCCTGTTTGTTTTCAACTCCTAAATAACATTACAAATATTGCATTATAATTTATATCTGTCATGTGCCATAAGCACGTCTCTCGTAGTCTCGTGTATGAATATAATAATAATAATTATGAAGATGATGACGGGTTACATAACAATAATATTCCAGATCGAATTCATCGTGGGAATCCGTGCGGATTTCGCCGACGCAAAACCACGGGGGTGTTTTTGGCCCGCGGAGAGGAGTTTTATCCTTTTATTATTACTATTGCTAACCACGGAAACCACGTAATACCTCGATTTACCCCGGTCGGCTCGAGGCTCTATCGCCATTCGCCAAAGGCGAAATCCCACGCATCACGTGCAGCGTGCCATGGCCCCGTCGTCGGTTTCCCGAAACCCACGCAACCGATTCCTGCGACCAGACGACGGCAGACTACGCTACCATATAATGATGATAATATTATACGCGAAAACTTTTAGAACGCGTTTCGCTCTCTTTGAAGCACCTCAAAGGTCGAACTCCGAAATACCAGAAATCATGTACCCATATATATATACCTAATATGTGGATCACTTAAATTACACGAAGCTAATAACACACGCACTACATTTTATATAGAAGTTAGGGTATATCCGCATGCGATGCTGTTTGACGTATTCGACTCTCACACTAATATACAGAGTTATTCAAAACAATTCGTCCGATGTCTTGCCCCTGCAGACTTCCTAGATGACCCGATCTCACGTCACGTGACTATTTTTTTTTTGGGAACATGATAACCACGGCTCTGGTAGTTTGGGCGAGTGACATATTAATATATTATTATTACCTATGTGAGAGATATGCACTTTGAGTTTTAACAATGTGGTTTTTAACTTTAATTTTTTAAGGGTACTTAAAATAAAGTTCTATACCAATGTATTTTTAAAGTTAGATTTTATTATTAATTATGTACGTGATTGTATTCTATTAATTTAATTTGTTTACGTGACAATATATTATGTTAATTTAGTATAGTTACTTTATAGATTAATTTACCGTAGGTAATTAAAAACTAACCTATTAATACGTTTTCAACCAAATAGTGGAAATAAACACTCGCGCAAACGGTACATAATACTATTCGCTCAAATATACCACATTTTAGGTTGATTCACCCAAACGAACTACGTCCTGTTAAAAGATACAGTGTACCACTACCACCATTATCGTGGACCACAGAGGAGCTAAAAAAAATTAGCGGAGTTCATCACAACGGATATACATGGAATGAATTCGAGTTCCGACTAGATGTTGTTCGTATAAACTAGAGAAGCCATAGAACATATTTTAATGGTGCTATTAAATAGATTTGAAATATTATTATATATATATATTATTTTTTTTTGTGTTGAGGCTTCGACAACTGAGGTCATTAGCCTGTGGAACTGAGGGGGAGAATACAGTAGGTTTTGAACATGTGTGTGTTTGTTTTGGCAAAATTTTAAGTGGGCTCTCATAGGTATCTTTCATGCCCGGGTGGCCTCTCTCCTCGGACACCTTGACTGCCAAGTAAAAATGTCACCCGTGGCCGAGTTCAAACCGGCGACGGTGCGCGTCGCGACCGACGCCTTGATCTACTCGGCCACTCCATCCCTCTATTATTATTTTATTTAATGCAATGCGTATTACTCTAAAAACCCTAAAAACTAAAAATATACAAGAATTTGCAATCGGTTGAATCATTTATTATGATAAATATTGTTGTGTGTATGAGATAGTACAATAACATTTTGTGGTTGAAATGATTCTGGTTCTATACTCTAAATGCACCTATATTATGAAATTAATAGACCCTGGTCTATGCTATAATTATGCTTACATGTTCTAGAATATATTATAAGTTATAATACATTGTTTTATATAATTATATGTTTGTATTTTGTGTTTTAACAATTATTTAGATCATGACGTGTTCTGTATGTACATTTAAATAAATTAAAATGAGTTTACGACGCCACGCAATAATTTATATATCTAGATCGGTGAAATTTAGACATTTTCCAAAAATATACATTATACCTACTCTGTCTATATATCAAGAACTGTTGAGTATTTTAAAAACATAACCTGATAACCACAGGCGCAAATAGGAAGGATATTTAGGGGCTAAGCCCCCCAACAATTTCAATATCCCCGAAACATTTTCTGAATTGTTTTAAGCTTATTCAATATTACTATATAGTAAGGCTTCATTCCTGCCAAATATCAAACGCTATTTGCGCCTATGCATGCCGATAGGAGACAATGTAAACGGTTCAAAAACGTAAAAATATAAAATGCAGTAAGCATGCATTATTCAACCTCTTTAGAAAATCAAAAAATCAATTCAATACCAGCTGATGCTAGTCATAAGGGAATAATATTGGTTTTTAGATTATAATTTAAAAACACCGCGAAAACAAAAAGGGATATAAAGAAAGGTTAGGTAAGGTATGGATAAAATACAATCGATTTTAAGTGTATTCCAATACGTGTACAGTATGAAACACTTTAGGATACCTTACAAATGCTAATTGAAGACTTAGAAGGACAGATTTTGGACAATAAAAAAATCAATAAACAAAAATCAATTGAAAGTACCAAATAGACAAACATTGGGGCTCGTGTATCTAATTAATAAAAATTCAAAAACTTTCAATCTTGTTTATAACAAAGGGCATACCTACTATATTCTTAATGAGAATTCAAATACAATAGGTACCCAATAAAAGTAAATAACCAATCTCTTTTGTTTTGATTCTGTGAATATTTATTAAAACGGTATCCGACCCTAACGTTTAGAGCATTCTCGTTCACTAAAAGTTCAAGCATTTTCATTCATCAGCATAAGCTTTTAGATACATATAAAAAAAAGAAAAAATAATAACAAAGATAAAATCGATGTACTTGAGTACCCATATAATAATGTACCTAGTTAAGAAATTGAATTGTACACAAAATGTGTTGTACCAACCTAATAATATATATACATAATAACTATACATAGGTACACACATTTATATAAAAGAAAATATTAAAATTATTATTGTATACATTTTTTGGGGGAATTAAAATTTATAATTTATATAATTTTGAGACCTTAACTTCACCAAGCCACACAACTTCTGCAATTGATAGGTAACATTATAACATTAAGTGTTCCAACATTTTTAAAATTAAAAAGGTTTCAAGTTAGACTGTAAATAATGCTCAAAAAATCTAATAGTATTGCATATGATAATGCTCATCAATATGACAATATGATATTTAATGTTAATTATATTCAATATTATAATAATTAATGTTGATAAATTTACATCCAAAAAACAATTATTTATGAATTATATTATAAATTATGATGAGTAGGTAACCAGAGAACTGATGAATGTTCTAATGATAAAAACTGTTATTATATGTGAGTGAAATTTAATAGTATTGACGTATTGTTCACTATTCATATCAAGATTAATATAAAAAAAAATATACCTACCTAACAAAGGTATGACGTTATACACTTATACTTGCATTAATCTAAATGGAATTCCAACAAAATCTTTGTTGAATACACCACATGGACAAAAAAAACGAATCCCACATTCCTTAAGAAGCTTACCTGCTTACTATAAGTGTTTCTAAATAAGTCACTATACTTATAAGTATGAAACTTAAGAAAAAAATAAATTTATTAAATTTATTCATAAACTGCTGTTACTGTAACTATTTTAAACGAATTATATTTTAATTAATATGATATTTTTATCTTTATTAATATTTTAAGTAGACATTTTTTAGATTCTTAGCGGAGCGATGAATGTATGATTTTACAATTTTTTTGTTTCTGTCATAATCTTTAAGGACAGTAAAAATACTTGGATTTTCTTCAACAGTATCTTTTCTGATAGGAAAGTGAATCTAGTTGGTACTTTAGGGGGTCAAAAGGAAAAAAACCTTATAGTTTTCAAAACAAGATAAAAATTAAGGAAAAACGGAAATTATTATGCGAAATCGGTTTTTGACAAAATTGACTTTGACTTTTGGTGTAACTATAAAACAAATGACTGTAGATACATGAAATTTTCACTGGTTGTTTATATTAACATTTACTACACACGATAAAATATTTTTTGTTGAATAAAAAAGCTTGAAAATTTAATACAAGGCTCCTAATTGTTACAATATTATTTGAAATTGTCACAATTTTTTTTTTATAAGTATTTAAAGTTCAAATCTTAACAAAAAACATAAAAATTACGAAAAAGTGCAAGTTATTTTGAGTTAGAAATTCATAGAAATTTTTCTTTTTAAATCTAAAATTTGAAAATGTAATATAAAATCCCTCATAAGTTTGTCTACCTTTATCAAAAAAAAAAAAATGTGTACAAAAAAATTAAATTAAATGTATATGGGTGTTTGAAGTTCATATTTTTACAACATTGGAAATTCACTCGATATCTCGTGTACCGATTTTCTTATTTTGTTTTAATTCTAAAACGAATAACTGTAGACAATACTAGAAATAATTACAATATTATTATAATATTATGTTAAAATCATTGATTAAAACATTAGGTATTGTTAGTTATTAAACAAAAAAAATTAAATATACGAATATTATAATATTAAATGAGGAGACTCAAAAAATACGTTTTGCTATAAACTTTGTATGTAAATATAAACAGTTACATCCTAATCCGTGGAAATTAAATTAAGAAGTTGTATAACCTATATAGGTACATAAGTTAAAAATAATAAAAATCATAAATCTGCATTAATACTCAGTCTTAGTGAAAGCTGGTTACGGTGCACCTGAGGTAAAAATAATATGATTAATTAGGTAGCTGGTATTATAAAATTTATCACAATATTACCAATATTTATCATAATTATTTGCAAGGAATATTATCAACATTATTATTTTTAGTAATTAATCGTTCGGGACTTTTGTAATATTATAATGTAACCATATGGGTAAATAAAATAAGTTAATGAATTAATCGCGTGCGTGCCTAATAAATCAAACCAAAAGACAAAATAATTAACTTCATAAAAAAATTGAATTTAAATATTTAATGTGCATAAACATAAAAGAAAAATTACCCATACAGAGTTTGATTTGAATAATATATCAAAATACATATTATAATATTATAGGAGCATTTTTAGTATCCCAGTATAATAATGTCACGAGTACGCAAATAGCATACACATAAATATAATATAATCATGGTAAGTAAAATATTAGATTCAAGCACTTAAGACGTTCTAACGAATTTTTAATTAAAATACATTTTTTTCGAGAGCACCTTTATATAGGATGATCAATGTATTTTGCGCTTACAACAATATTCTAAATCTCATATATTATTATTATGCTCTTATTACGGTGGTTTTATGATGCGTGTAATAACTCGAAATAACATACAGTTATTACGTTATTTCAATATATATGTAAGTATAGGTAACTATAATATAATTAGTTTATTATAGTCTACCTACGTACCAGTTAGGTACATACAGCTTAATTCCAATGCAGTCGATTCTCGATAACTCGAATTTATTTTTGCTCTTGAAGTTGTGTTTGAGGTATATAAAATAAAAAAAATACAGAAGTCGACTTTAGTTTTATTCCTCTTGAGATTCCAGTTTATCGAGACTCGACTATATTCAGAGATTAAACATAGTATTATTATTATTGTTTCCACAGTGCATATAATTATTATCGAACAGCGGAACACTATTTAACAATAAAATAATAAATTATAGACCATATTATTATTATTATTATCAACATAACATTACTATTGTAATACGTCACTGCCTGCAGGACTCGTATAATGCGGGTAGAGCATCTATAGTGCTTTTCAAAAGATAGTCACAGTTCTAGACTGACTTTTACCCCGGTGACCCGGTAGTAGTGTAGTACTAATGCTCGTCGTGTACTTCGTCACAGCCACATAGCCGCGAGTAATCAATTCCTAGTTCTAGGACTTATATTATATACGTAGCATGTAGCTACTACTAATATTTTTAATCTATTGTCTTGACGTCTTGTGTAAAGTAACCAGTGTGCAGTAACTAGTGTTGTGTTTATTCAAAGTATTACCTATCTTTCTCGCAAACCTGCACAGGGATCATTGTGTACTGTGTACAATATGTTTCGTAAACTCATGAAAGATTTTTAACAGAGTTTCGATGTGTCATCTTCGAATGGGATTACGTGAAATGCGATGCGTTTTGAAAAAAACAAAACATTTGACAATAATATGTGATGCTATATTATCGTAAATGAATAAACACCAGAATCAAGTTATACGATTATTAAACCTAACCTAAATTCACAGAGTCTAGAAAGAAAATACTCAGTGCAAGTGTGTAACTATATAATATTATAAGAAACATAGTATTCGACGAACTTCCTTCGTCAAAATAGTGTTTATGTTTTTTTGACAAGATGTCAAGACCACAGCAAATACTTTACCGTCTGATAAGTAGATTCTTGTCTTCGGCGTTCATATATTACCGTCTCATTTAACAATGAAACAATATACAATATAATGTTTATTAAAATCGAGACTTATTTATTTTATATGATATTATGTTATTTGTGTAAAGCGATATTACTGATAGTACAGATAAATGAATGTATATGTTACTATCTATTTCATATATTATATGAAATTATTATACTAAGCCACGTATAAAAAATATACACTACGAGGTATTTTGATCAAACATTTTTAAACGTACATACTTCGAATACCTCTGGGTTCTGCTGGTGCAATAAAGGATAAGATAAATATCATTGAAAATGCGTTATTTCAAAGAAAAACAAAAAGTACGTTATTGGAAAAATAATATTTAATCAAACCCTAAAGAGATTTAGCACATTTAATCAAATCGAAACGTTATACATACTGTGATAAATAAATATAAAACTGAAAAATACTAATTTAAATGTCATATTTAGTTTTATATGATTCCATAAAACGTTATTATATTACGCATCCCTATAATTAATTTACTTATATCTTGTTAAAAATAAAATCTATAACTAATTCAATTCATAAAAAACAACCAAGTGTCCAAGTATTTGAACTCGTATTCGACCTAATCGAGGTACCAATTCGTAGCATATACAATTGGTGTGCATAGAAAATCAAAAATAAAAGCTACCTACGTTTTAATCGTCACGCGTTAGCCACATAGATATTTGAGTATTCGACAATCGACATGTATGGTATTTTAAGTAGATGATTGAAATTTTTCACAAGTAGAATAAGCAGAATAACGCTCCGTTGCATAAAAATTATAATGCGATTAAGAACAAACGAATTCAATACTATATAATTATACTCCGTAATCGGAAAAAATAATCAATATATAGTATTTAATGGAACGGAAGAGGAGAAGCTTATAAAAGTACTTGACCTCAACATTATTATGAGTACATCGGTCTTCAGTGTGTGTAAAATACGGCGTACCGTGAATATAATATATGGATTGAAAAAGAAAAAGAAATAACAATATGCATTGTCATTTTATTTTTTGAATGACGACAGTTTTTCCGTTTTCTCTTGTCAGGATTCTGCGTTTTTATGAATAGGAAATATTCGTCCAAGAATAATTTATATCTTATAACATACTGTTGGTGTTTTATTAATTAATTTCCTAAACCTATACAATATATGGTATAAAAAATCCATAGTATTCACTATTCGACCTTTTTTTTGCCACATACCTGTATAACTATATGACATTAGGCTGGCCGTACATTGCAATTCACAAAGAACGTAATATGATAATTATTGTAAAATATTTAATTATAATTTTTAAATTGGTGTGTATTTTGATTTCGAGCTTTTTTTCGTGCCACGTAAACTGAAGGGCCACTTGCGATTGAATTACAACAAGGACGGTAGTTAAAACGAAACAAATGTGTCTGATAATAATATATTATAATATTCTATACACTTTTACTTAAGGCAACAAAGTTTCAATAATTTATGTCAAAAACAGAAAAGATTTTTCACCTACATGGAAAATATTATATTTCGTTCGTTGATATAGGTGTTATTCATTAATTCATGTGTCATAACTTATAAAACTTATACTATTACGATATGTTTGTACGTCTCACACGACAACAGTGTTTAAACATACTATTGTATGTTCAGTGAATTAAACGGAATATCAAATCAGGCAAGCTTCAGGATTTGTAGAATTATTAATCGATATCCTGAATTCCTAACTGTATAAAATATTGATTTTCTGTTCGGAACGGCAAGATTAAAACTTTTTTTTATTATTTTTATTAAATAATTATTTTATTTATTTCATAACAACAAATGATATCATAAGAAACAACTTATTATTGTAATTATTAGTATTTTTACAATTTTGATCGTTCAGAGTTTCAGACAGTATTTTAATTTTCTTGGTTTATTTCATCAAAAGAATTTCGAATGTAATATATAACTATTGTCCATTGGTACTCGGCACTGGCACACAGTCAAACTCAACTTAAGTAATACACAGTAATCAATAGTAGGTACCTACCAATGCTACTATATAGTAAATAAAAATGGCAGGAGAAGGGGTCTTGTAAAGTAGGGATATACTTAAACCCATTAATATAATATATAGCTTATAGGTATATGATCAGTATATATATATGTCACATCCTTTCACATTCTGAACCGTTTCGTGAAATGGATAAAAATGTCATCTAGTTCACGAAACAGAATTACATGTTTTACACATCGCGTAATTATTATAGAATGGGGATAACTGTTAAAAGAATGGACACGGTAGCACGGAGCTTATTCCGTAATCTGTAGTCCGTACATACACAAAATACAAATGATATCTAAACAGTTTTTAAAAAAATAGAAACAACTTGTCGTAATAACAGAGAGGTACCTTATCGATACCGTGCATTTTTGACAGTCATGTGAATATGAAATGATAGTGATATTACTATAATAGTAGGTACCTATAAATTACCTATCTGCATGTTATCCGTAGTATTGGTAAATTGTAGAACATTTTATTGATGTACAGTCTTGTTATAATACTGGTGAAGCGTAAAGGTGAATTTATTAAAATACTAAAATAGGTAACAAAAAACCATATAGGTATATAATATTATCAGTATTCATATTATTTTATATGATGGTACATTGACATTTTATCAAACCACGTGTCCCATTGTAGATGATACACGCGTATGGCAGAATGACAACTATAGTCAAACTCACGGAAAATCTATAAGAATATATAAGTTAATTATAAATTGATGTACGTAGTACCTATATTATATGCGAATATTATTATAATATTATATGCTGAATGGTGTGTATGTGCGGTTAGGTCCCAAATAATTGACAAAACGAACTAAAAACCCTTTATGTCAGTTTGTAATGTCGTTTAGAGTATAATTTAGGGGTAAAAGCACCAATATAAAGTGTTTTATAAGTTTTAGGTGAAATTTTGTATACGACGATCGTAAAAAAATGATGTACCGAAAAAATATCCTATTTTTAAAGAAACGTCGTTATTTATTTTTCTTGAGAGTTTTGTGTAACCATAGTAACATTATTCTTTCGATAATATAAAATGACGTGTACAAAATGCATAACACTGTTAGATCCTTTTTTATCATGTGGTATACTGGTATCACAACTGAGGTGGGAACCACGATAGTATTACTTCCACCACAGACTATATTTTCATATAGTATGTGCTTCCACCAATTGCAGACCCTATTAACTACTTCGTACATTGTATTTACTATATTTTATCAACTTTATTATATTGCGGAATGTTTTGTCAAATTGTATGTAACAACGATAAAAAAAATTCAAAAAACAATTGAATTAAATTTATTCCAACTCATTTTTTACTATGGCGACTCCCAAAAATAGTATGCTTAGATAGATTTGCGTCGAAGATTTCAAGGAATGGAATCTGAATAGTGATTAAATATAGTATGGTCTAATTGTACGTTCAAAATTAATATAGTAAAATATTTATTTATCGGGTACCTATATAGTATGCAATATATATAGATATATACAAATGTTGGTATTAAGTCTCTTGCAAAATATCAAATGTCAACATAGCCATAGAGCGGGAAGTGGAAATTATATTTCACCTCGTTTAGTTTTATGAGTGAAAAGTATTATATTATGTACGATTCAAAACTCGAGCTCCTATATATATCACAAGAACGATCTTCGAAAGCTCATTAAGTATATTAAATTTTTGTTTTGTTTGCGCTTTATCATTATGTAAGTTGACCTCGATTTTCATTTTAATTTTTAAATGACACAGTCTTTAAAAATACGTTGTCATTTTTTTATTATGTAGGAGTGATTCAAAAGTTGCATGTTAAGGCCAGATAATACATTTTAAATAGAACCTACTAGCTTTGGATAAATCACTCACAAGATCACTCACTTCATTTCCTAACGTGAAATTTTAAAAACACTAAAATTACATTATACCAAACTAAATACTAAACACAGATATGAATCGTTTAGAAATGTATTACCCTTAGTGATAATGAAAAAATACTCGCCCAACTTGAGTTGAGGCTATTCATAATAACCAAAGATTTATAACACCTAATTAAAACTAACTGAAAATCGGACACCCTACAAGGGGAAAACAGAATTACACGTCAATCCTATACATTTCTACGATAATATTAATAATTTATTAATAATAATATAACAATCTATATAAGTACTACATTATCGATAGTCGATAGGCACTGTAAAAGCAACGTACATTGAAAAAAAACAATAAGTACTCCAAATTTTATAATTCTTAACATATATTATATTTGAAACAAAAAATTAATATCTGGTTTCGACTTTCCTATAATTTACTTCATTCATTTCTCAAGCGTTTCCTTAGATTTTTCCGGAGATGGTCACGTGTTTAGTAGGTACTCTGCAGGTTCAATATCTATATTATAGTTATGGTCACACAAATACAACAAAATCTAAACACGTAATTATAATTTCGTTTATAACTTTGCATTTTTGTTTATCCCGGTTTGGTTGGGCACATGTTTAAAACGGAAAATATCAATCGCTAAGCCATGATAAACGCTAAGTACTGAAGGATTCCTGTGATAAATGTTTTATTATATATTTGAGGTATTGAATGCGTCATAAAAATATACTGTTAAAAATAATAACGGGCATGACCTATAGAAAATTTTAGAAAACATCCGTTCTATATTCAGTCAAACAATTTAGGTACCTATCAAGGTTCGCGTGAAAGAATTTAGTTTTGATATTGAATAATTATAAATGTTATTCATATAATAATATATTGGTATATTATACATTTCGAGACAAAATTAAAATACAATACTATAAAAGTTTTAAATGCGTCATTTCTTGATGAATAGAGCTCTTGTAATATTGCAAGAGTCCCAAATGTTTTTCAATACAAACTCTACAATGGACTAAAAACTGAAAACTTGACATGAAATTCACAAATTTCTTACAAGAGCTTTTTCGTTTATTATCCAAACTATTATGAAAATTAAATACTAAACGGAAAGTTGAATTCTAAAATTAAAGGATAGCAGCTACTCAGCTAATTATTAGAGCGATAATTAGTATTTATATAGTTTCAGCTTCCTTTTTAAGTATTTTGACAGCTATATAATATTATTATCCTAGCTCTTACAATAAATCTATTAGTATAAATGCATAGTACCTATATTAGTGCCTACTAATTTTTTTTTAGTTAGGAGAAAATACTTTGATTAAAATTTTAATGATTATTAAATATACCTACACTTATTTTTATTTATTCATTTGTAAACAAAATATTTATTTCTTACATTATATTATATTGAATATTATCTCAAAAAATAAATAGAATATTCCACTTAACTTATAAGTCAAAGTTAGATTAAAATCATATCAAATAATAATGTAAAAATCCATTGGATTCAATTTTCCCTGGACTATTAAGAAAAATGTAGCACTTGACACAGCTGAGTACATAATTGAAAGGAATAAGTATTAATAGTTTTGTTGTATTGTGTCAAAATGTAATAATTGTGGAAAAGTAAAAGAAAATAACGATAAAACGGGCTTCACTTAGATCTGGTAGATACAAAATATTTTAATTCTAATGTAGATGTAAAAAAGAGTGAATACTATTGAAATACAAACGATTTCGTTATAATGTTACCAACCACCCAAAGCTCACATTATTTGAATCAAACTTTTGTTCTAATTCCTTTTTGGTTTTTTCAGATTACTAAATTAAGTTTGAGATTTTTTACTGAAATATATGTTAGTGTAAGTACTTTTAATTTTAATTATTGTTGAAATAAATTCGCTTGGAAAATAACCAAATGGATTATGAAAACAGAAAAACAAAATTTTATATCTAGGGTCGACCTAAAAACGTACCGTAAGTAAAATTATTAGTAAAAAAAGTCCACAAACAAATCACATTCAATAAGGATATAATTATTATATTGGTTGATTTTTAATTTGTACAAATAATTGACCTTGTAAAAAACCTAATTATAGCGCTTTAATTATAATTTATTCAAAACCCCCACACGAAAGGGAATAGATAATAACGGTGTTAGTATGAATATAAAATATATAACACATATATATAGTAATGGTATTATGTCATAAAGTACATGACACGTTTGTATGAAATTAAATGTAATAATGATTATTGTTGCACAAAACTATGTGCAATACAATATCGCAACGACAAGGGACTCACATTAAAAACAGTTTTTAATAACTTGTTTAGAATAATTTAATTAATCCTATATTATAGTTTTAGCTTTAAGTCCCGTGAATTAATAATTTTGTTAAGCCAGTTGTAGATGTGTACTTTTTAATTAGGTCATCATTATGTAAGTGCCTATAGCTGTACGCCTGTACGTATAAATAGGCGGCGATCATTTTGCACCGCAGTTCGCTGCAGAAAGATTATTCTGTTGCTATAACTATATATAATGTAATTTGTAAAACTCGTTACAAACTTACGACGGCTGATGGAGGATAATTTAATGGATAAGTTTGTCATCAAATTATGCTGACAACAGCCGTCAAAAAAATGAAGACACAACCATCTCTGCAGAAGAAATATAAAGAAAAGGGTAAAAGCAAAATGACTCACCGTAAGTTTCGGATATCGGTAAGCCCTGGACAAAACATTTTTCCCCACGGTTTGCCAACAGGATCGCTAAAACTCCGGCGGACAGCAATAGTGTGTAACGGCACATCATTTGTTTTTCGGGTACCAGTGTAACGCTGAACTCTGCTGTGTGGACAAAAAAAAAAAAATTTTAAAACTTATTACATATAGAAATGGTCAAAAATGTAATACTGTTAATGTTATATAGTTCCAACGAAACTAGAAAGTATTTGTTTAGGGTAAGCGCGCGACTTCAAACATCACGTTTTATTTTTATTTCATAAACTGTATTATGCACGGGGTTATTCACCAAGCAAACTCACCCCTATTTTTCTCCTTTAATAATAAATTCGTTGAAAGTCGCTTTAAAAATGTTGAGTATACTCGAGGACCATATTTTTAATTATGTAGGTTTTTTATGTCGTTTTACCAGTGTCCCGTGGCGATACAAAATTCTTATTTTCAAATGAAAACGCATCTTTTTTAATATAAAATGTAAAGCACGTAAATTTTTTGAAAATTTCGATTTATTTAAATCAAAATTTAAACTAATAGCTTCGGAGTTATTACAATACTTAGGATAACTACAGTTATTCAAAATAGTTTTAAAAAAAATATATAACATGTGATGTAATATTGAATCTAGTATTTATTATACTTTATTATACAAAATAAAGAATACAATATTATGCTTATTCATGGGTCTTATATGTCTTATGCATAGGTCTCGTCAAACCCCTCCATAGTAAAAATTAACATTTTCAAAAAAATGTTTGCAAATTATAAAATTCTGATAAATAAATATTAATTATTACAGTAAACACCTATTAACATTATTTTATTTAAATCATCATAGGCCCCTGTACTTATCTGCTAAGCCTATATTATTCTTAGTAAGTATTTATAAGTTATACATAGATCTATATTTCTTAGTAGGTACACGTAGTTAAATCACTCAAAAACTAATGAATTAAATTTAGATTTAGATAGGTAAGTACATCGACATTTTCAAAAAAGTGATGACAAAAATGGTGATTCTCATATGTAAAAAATTAAATTTATATCGTCTAAACATACTCCTTAAATGGTATAAAAAATAAAAGTATTTTAAAATAAGATGGTGCTTGAGTTTACTTAAAAATTCCTAAAATCAGGATTTGATCAGAAGGATATTTGAAAGATAAAATTGTATGCTTAGTGTATGCTGCACTGTATAGTGTATACTATAATATAATATAGTCTACCTAATACACAATTGTAGTGGAGCGTAATACTAGTTGTATTACGAGCATAAAATGTTATGAATAGATTTTTTGAACCGTTTTAAAAAGACATTTTGTATGTTATTTGAAAGAGAAAAGACGTAATCAATTTTCATGTTATTATCTTCCTGTGCAAAGTATGCTATGATGTGTTTCTATTGATAACGTATTATATATTGTATACATCAAAACATCATACATATTAAATCTAAGATTCATCAACAATATTATGCATGTTTTTCGCGTTCTTTATTGATAAAATATTAAGGTATGATATTATTACATTAAAACGAAAGTAATATTATTTAGTTCTTTATTACGAAACTTAATTGCACGTAATTAATTTATAAAATGACAACATTTAATTTGAAATGGCAGTCTGACTGTATATTAACTTAGATTTATTTTAACCATCGGGGACAGATTAAAGGATGAGAAAATACGATTTCATAAAAAAAATATATTTCTTGCTCATATGTCGATATTGTCGATATTGACTTCTACCAATACAAAAATATAAAGATATACAAAGGTGGCCTATTTATATAAAAAAAAGTTATATAAGCTCTTTCCGTGAACTAGTGGATATATTTAAGTGCAAGCTTCACTAGCTGCTGTTGGACGCAATAAAATTGTCGTTAGTATAAATTCTTAACGAGAATCGATGGTTTCAAGCTATGTAAGACGAGCGACGTCCTATAAATTATAATGACAAAAAAAAACCATTTGTACCTATTCCCGACAAAATATCGCGAGTGATATTTCATTAGAAAACATAATATTATAATCAACCCCCATGATACCATGGTATTGGTATATACCGGTAAGGTGAATCAAGAGTGTCAAATAAAGTGAATCTATTCTTTGTTGTTTTGAAAAGTACGCATGTCGCATATACATATATTTATATAATTTTGAACGAGTCAGAACGACGAGTCGAACGCAGTAAGTAAACACACGACCAATTATATGATGATTGTCGACGGAATGTATTGCTTTTACACGAAATGGCCAAACTAATCCCTCTTACAAATCGTATCAGTGTTTGCACCTTTTTACTGAAACGTGCTATCAGTGGCATCTGTAGATTGTTTAGATCAATACAAAAGTTTCCGATTAAATTTCATATGATCACTGCATATTACGTATATAGTGTGAGTCACCAAGCACGTTCATCGCTCACTCCCTTTTTCTTCTTCAAAAATGTAGTTACCTATTCAAAATCTGATTTTTGAATTTTTAAATTTTATACCATGTATTTTCAAATACTTGAAATTTTTTGTACTACTTAAGGATTTTACTGTGGAGATGCAAATTTCTGTTTTTCAAATGACACCCTCCCTCCCTGCCACTTACTTTTTCTACGATAAATTATTTAGTAGATAATTTAAACGAGTAGTTTTTGAGTTTTTGAACTTTGTGTATTTAGAACAATAGGTCCATGATAATGGGGTTGGATTACTTTGAAAGATATAGGGATAGTGAAGATATGAAAATTTTAATAATAAAAATTAATAATTTGTAAAGATGGCCAAAATACAATAAATACTATATCCATTGGCGCAAATAGGTGGGGGCTTGAGGGGACTTAATCCCCCCACATTTCTGCCAAGTCCCCCCAGTTCAAAAGCCAGTAATTAGTACTGAGCATATATAATTTTTAGAAAATATTATAGGAGGTGCTTTAGTCCCCCCAAAATAATTTGTCTATTTGCGTTTATGACTATATCCGATAATAGTATAATACATATATTTAAAAAAATTTTTAACCATTTTTAAGGATTATTATCCTTAGTATAAATATATTAATAACTATGAAATCACTCATTTGAATTTTGAATTAAGTACATCAATATTTTCAAAAAAAAATCATCCACTTATTAATTTACAATAAAAAAGGGGTGTTCTTATGTGAAAAATAAAAGTTTGTATCGCTACAGTGACAGTGCACTCCATAGTACAAAAAAAAAAAAGCTACTATAGCCTTTAATTTATTTTTGTACATATACTCTATATATTATAATGTATTAAATTGTTATTTTACAGCGTTTTAATTTTAATTGTAATATTATACCCATTTAAAATATTATAAATACAATAATTTACAAGTAAGAGCCATATAATTTAATTGCTTGTATACGCACTTGCTGTTTTGTGTTTATTTTAGTTGTATATATCAATAAATATTTTATTATTATTAAAATATAACTTTGAAGTTATAATAAATTATAATTATAAATGTATTCTATAGTGATAATTATACATTTATAATTCGCATTAGTATCAAAGTTTAAATTATAAATTAACTATTTTTGGCCATATTTTTTCGTTTTTCGATTACTGCGTCGTAAAAAATACTCATATTCGGTTTATCATATTAATATAACTTTGATTGATGGAAAAGAAAACGAAAAAACCGACGACGGGTTTAATATAATAATATACAAGTAGATGTGTAAATGTATATTTTTCTTTCGTAAAAGATTTTCAAAACTTCTGACAACCAACAATAGGTATCGTTTTTCAGCCAGAGATTATTTTCTGTGACTAAATAATGTCAATGCCTACGCACTCCAAACACAAAGTAAAATCGATTTGAAATGTAAAATTGGATTTTCTCCGCATTCGCACACAAACCACTTTACAATTTAATCGAGTTTAAATCCACTCATTGATTCTATGTAAGATTATACGTATAACCTACATAAAAACCTTGCTAGTGCCTTAAATAAATCTCAACTCAGTTGATATTACTGATATTAGTATTATGAATGTACCTACAAAATATATTTTGAAATGAAAAATTTATACTTTTCGATCAAACCAACTAGTTTTTGTTATATTATTATTCAATAAAATATTAATACACTTTTGCTAGAAACAATATTAAACTACCTAGCTAATAAACTAAATTAACGAAAATTTTAAATTTTAAATTTCAACTGTACTATAGTCTATAATATACGAACAGTATGGGATTTTGTGTTGTGAATAGAAATTACTAATTAGAAACTACCTACATAGCGAACTCTTAAGATCAACAGTCAACAATTCGCAGTGCAAAAATATCGATTTTTATTTATAGTATTATATACTTGTTTAGAAATTAGTATTAAACTGCATTAGAAATTTAAATTTCGTCATCGAAGTTGCAAATTCTTAAGAAAACCATTATTAAGTTAGTACGAATTACTATTATTTTTTTATAAGTTCGGTATTGACATTTAACATGCAACTAATATGTACTGACAAACAGTAATTCTTAATGTTTTATTCTATATTTAATGATCATGCTTGGTACTCGATTTTATTTCCTATTTTTACAGCAAGTTGCGAAATCGTACTTATATTATAAACATGTTTACATTTCGTTTAATAATTAATAGCTATGATAAAAGCAAAACATAAAAGGTCTGGAATAACATTATGCATGCATATGATAAAACGAGCCAAAGGGTATTAAATGGGTTAAATGTCAATTAAAATTTACATTTTATTACAATTAAAAATATTAAAAATTTAATTTTTATATTTTATAATGTGTAGGTGGAGACATAAAAATAAAAATGTATTACGATTTAATATTACACTCGATAATATTCGATATTAAAAGTTACGTTTCCGCAATAAACATATTAAGAATGAATCCAAATTACTATAGTGAGTTATAATATTATTGCACCGACTTTCAAATAATACGAAATCGATTTGTTGAAAATGGACGCATGTATAGTCTGAAAATACTGAAATATCTGAAAAGGACTATGATGAGTATATGATTCAAAACTATATTTTATATACTATTTAGTGATTAGTGATGAGTTTTCATAAAACGATAACATATAACATTTGCCACGACCACTCATTTATAATGTATATATGGCCGATTGGCATACCTGGTTAACCTGCAGTCTGCAGTCTGTATACTTTGGATCAATAAGAGAATAAGAGAATGAGAGAATTCAAAACTTGTATAGTAATTATCATAAGATATAGAAATGATTGTAAATAAAAGAAATGTAAACTCGATACACTATGTTATTACTTATTATCATTATAACGCTAATAACCCTCGACGTTGATCGAAAACATCAATTAAAACAAATTTTAAACAATGTTTTTATAAAAATATCTAGGTACCTATATATTAATTATAGGTAGGTATATTCTATAATCTATATCGTGTGTGAACATTGCGACAGAACCTAACCTGACATTTTACAAAATGTGAATACAATACCATTTCGATCATTAAAAATTAATAAATAGGTAACAATAATAATAATAATGAACGAACATTTAGTTCTATAACCCTGCATGTAGGTAGTAGGGACCCTTAGTTTTATTAGGACGTCCCCTGGTGAAAAATTAAAATCAGAGGTAGTGGTGTTGAATGAATAATGTGCATTTTTAATTTTAGAAAGCAATGTATGTATTTTTATACACATACCGCTCCACACACTGTTCTTGAGATAATATTATAATTATGATTAAGTCGACTTGATATTGTTCATTCTGTTGTGCAAGCCGATGTTAATTAGTTGTAATTAGTATTTTTTCACTGTAACTATAATAAATTATCTATCGTTTTCAAGTAAGAATATAGGTACTTGATATACTTATAAACATTGAATTATGACGTCACGCATTGGCATATTGCAAATTTTAGATATTATTTTGATGAAATTGATATTTGATTACAATTAGTAATAAAGGTAAATCAATTTAAACGATTAGGTACTTATTGATTTATTAAACATTATACACGAACCGTATATACTGTACTGTAAGTCTTAGTTGGCATCTTGATTGGCACTCAACCCTAATCCAAGAACTTAATGAAATGTCCAGCTGTCTAACCTCTGTCAGACGAGAAAAAAAACGACGTGGAATAAGAATTGTGTCATTTATTGGACATTTTACTACATACGATTAAAAATAGTTTTAACATTGATCGGATATAGGTACTTGACTAACCTATTGTCATGACATTTCCTAATATTATATTTATAATATTGTTATATTTTGAAGTGTTTGAACTTTTCAAGTAAATAAGTGAATATTTTCGATAAAATATTGATTCGCAACAAACCAACAAAGTAATATTATTGAAAACAAATCATTTTAATTTTAACTATAATATTTAAGAAATATTATACGAAAGTCGAAAATAGTAGGACTAATATTATACAAAAATATTCGACAATGTACCTATTTTATTACACACAATATTATATATATGTATACGTGACTAAAATACCCTTACACATAATAATATATCATCTAAAGACTTAAAGTAATAAATAGCAATCAGTTAATAACACTGAAACATAAATAAAATTACTCTGTTAAAAAAAGAATGACAGCACATATAGGTATACTGTACTTGCATATAATATGTTTCATTAAAATGAATAATTACGTATAATAAATCGGACAAAACACAATCAATATATATCATATTCATATTTATATATGCCTAAATCTGACAACTCTTACTCATACAAAAAAACAATCAATAATAATATTAGTTGTGTGTGATAATAGGAATTAAAAAGTTTTGAAAATTAAGGGATGACCTAAGCGTATAAACGGAAATTGAGTATAATCAGAGTTATACTTTATGATTTTCATTTGGATTACATTCCTAATAAAATTCCTACAAGCGACCATAAAAATCATTATTTTCTATTCAATTCGTTTTATAAGATATTCTAAAAATTGTATTCATTTTCATAAGAAAAACCTTTGGAAAATTATTCCTACATAAGTCTTATTGGGAATATTATTATTAAAAAATACATTTAGGTTCTGCCATCGCCATGAATGAATTATTATTAAATAAACGTATATTTGAAAATTTTACTAATCAAAATGTGAAAAATGGAATATTACTCACTTACTCGAATAACATAATGAATAAAGATACAATATAACATATTAAACGGATTTTTCCTGAAGGTTCCATGCGAACAATTTTATTATTACAATAGAATGACATTATTTTATTCGCATATAAGTTTATCAATACTACAATACTCAAACGTATTAACGATTATTTTTTAATAAACTGTTACATTTTTATCAAATAAAAAATATGCATATAATATTGAGTATGAATAATTTGAAATTTGAAATTTGAAAGCAGTTAAAAAATATGTTGAACTTTGAGTATCTCAATTATAATTGTGTAAGAGAAAAATATAGAATAATAAAAATATAATGTATAACATGCGTGTTTCAACCAACCGTTCCAACCCCCTACAAACAGCAAATATATGTATATATAATGATAATATAAGTACCTACCAACAATTGATTTATATACTTCTTTTATTTATACAACGTGGGTATTGAAAAAACAGATTATGATTTAAATCAACGAGGTCCGTTACCCCAGTACCACCAAAATAAATATCTAAGTAAAAAATACCCTATAGATTGTTATTTCATTCGTAACGATTTGTAATTCTAATTTCAATATTTGAACACCTCCTCAAACTTTGGAGAATCAATTTCCGCGGTACTGGTGTAACCATTACATCGTTATTACGCATTTTATACAGTCGAGTGTCAACTACGAAATGGCACCAAAAACGCTCTGAAATCAATTTTGTAAACATTAGAGGTATACCAGAGTGCAAGAATAAATATTTCTTAATATTTTATAAACACGATTGTTTTAAATAATATATTATAAATGCACTGTTTTTCTATTTAAAGAGTATAATAATGTGGTATTGTCGTATTGACTTATGGCTATTGAATTTTCATTGAGCGTGACAGTGTAATTTTATTTGTGGAATTGTCACTTCATTGAAATTGCCTTTGTCAATGGAAATATCATTGAATGTGAAATTTTCAATAGAATTGTCATTCAACCCGACACTGGATATGATTCGTGCAATGTTATCAGAAGCCTAGGGAATGACCCGAATACTAGCCAGCGCACACAAGTGTTACCCCAGATCAGGTAGCAACCCAGGTACTATTAAACGGGGAAATCCCACGAATGAAACCCAAAATCCCAAGGAAAAAAATAATGCGGGACACGACCAAAGAAAACGACGACATAATTAAACATTTATATTGGAAGACCTTGAAAACGCCGTCACCAGTATGAAAGACAACAAAGAAGATGGACTAGACAATACGTCATGTACAGAGAAAATATGGCAATTTGGACCGAAATCAAATTAATGGACTATCAACCTATTCAGCTATATGAATTATAAATAACACCCAAAAAATACCTAAGAAATGGAGGAAGGCCAGTCGCTCTACTCAAACCTGGGAAAGAAGCATCCAGCCCAAATAACTACTGACTGGTAACTTATTGCTCGGTCATACATATAAATTATACTGAATCGTCTCACACACCAAGTAGAAAGTTAGCTAATAAGAGAACATGCTAGTTTTAGACCAAGAAAATCATGTACTGGTCAATTTCTAAATCTGATTCATCAATTCATCAAAAACGGCTTCAAAACTAATAGGATAACGGGTGTAGCTTTCGTTGACTTATCCGTGGCCTATGCAGTCTTGTAAAGTATTTATATGGTATTCTAAATACAATGTTTTTCGTGTATTTTTTAAGTATTTTGAATACTTTTTAAAAGTATTTTTAACAAAATTTAAATACTTCTATTAAAACACCATAAAGTCCGTTTTATTAATTATTATTTATTATTTTTCACAAAAAATTTACAACAATAAAAATAATATTGTTTACATTGAAAACTAATATTATGTTTTTGTATAGTAAAAGTAGGTATACCTAATAACAATATTTAAAATTTAAAAAATACCAAATCAAATTTTATATGGTTTCTATATTGGAATTTCTTAAGAAAATTGAAAATCTAATAATTTTAAAATAGTTCCATATCAATAGTTAATACCACTCTTTAGTTTATTTTTTTCATTAAAATTTAATCAATATTAGTTGAAATATAACTGAATGCAGAATGAAATATGTGAACATGTTTATATCTCTAAATAGTCAGACATGTAACAGTGATAATTGTTAAAATCTATGATAAGTAGAAACATAATAGGTACCTTTACTGGTGTATAATACACATATATATTGTATAGCATAAAATTAAAAAAAATACTTGTAATTGTATTCAAATACTTTGTAAGTATTCATAAAATACATTTTTATAATAGTATTTTAAAAGTATTTTTAATACATTTTTATTTGAGTACAAGTTTTAGTATCCTAATACTTTTTCAAAAGTATTTTTTACAAGGCTGGGCCTATGACACGGTAAACCACAACATAGTGATTTTAAAACTATATAGGGTGACAATGGACTACAATATCGTAAAAACTGCAGAAATATTACTTAGAAACCGAAGATTCTTCGTAACACTCCATGGAAAATCAAGCCAATGGAGGTTTCAAAAATTGGTTTACCACAAGGCAGCGTCCTGGCTCCGACATCGCGACATTATTTAACATAAACACAAATTACCAGCCAATATCTACAAAACATTTTATGTATGCCAATGACTCAGCCATTGCAATACATAAGGCGATACCTTACCTAACTAACTTACCTAGCCTACCGAAAAGACAGAGTCCAAATTCCCAGACACTCTTAACAAGGTAGGAGAATACTACAAATAACTCTCTATGGCCGAACTCGATAAAAACGAAAATATGAGCATTCCACTTAAAAAACAGAGTCACAGAGAACCAAAAAAAACCACATACACAATAGTATGGCGTTGGACCCAAAAATACACAAAATCTAAAATATCTAGGTGTGAATATCGATAACTAACGAAAGGATATTTTTGACTTAGATGTTTACTTTGGTGGTAGATATTGGAGTAAGAGACCTAAATCGACGTATTGACAAATTAAACTCTTTTAAAATGTAATTTAGAATTTAAAAACGTGTTAAAAATGACTATGATAAATTATTGTACTCCATTCACAATTATATTTTTCAATGCTATAGTAAATTATATTATCATCATGGAAACAAATTAATTTTACTAAGGTATTGCCGCGGATATGATTATTGAATATATTATGAAACAATTATTTTTAACAAATAAACAAGGACCTCATTTGACTAACGCCATTTGAAATAAGTAGACAATTCCAAGACAAACGGTGGGTGATTTAACCACCCACCAACTTCTCATGAATGCGGATACATTAAAACTAATATTTACTAACTAAAACATGAATACTTGTTAGGAATATTGGTTTACAAGTTGAATTTTTCAATATTCTGTTGAAATGTATAAAACATTATGTATTCTTTTTCTGTAAACATATCGTTGTCCAATTATTTTGAAATTCAGTGAGATAATTGTACATCTAATTAAATCGAACCGATGACTTAATAAGAAAAGTAATAATAATTATGAACTTTTACGAATTACAATTTCTGTCAATACACGATCATTTTTATTGCACAGAACTTAGTTGTACATTGTGTACCCCAAAACTAATCAGATTTCAACAAATTGTACACTCATTATAATAAAATATTACATTGTAAAATTGTGTACAGACGACGTGGTGGCAGCCTGCAACTAGTACGGACAAGTGTATTTTTATTTCATACCAAGTATATATCAAAGCCCCTTAAATAAAATATTATATTATTTGTTCAAAGTTATATAATAATATGCGTATTCATTATATTATTTTTACAATGGCGTAAGTCGACATTTTATACTTCTAGTTTTCGTTTTTATTTTTTGATATGACTTACATATAGGCATATAGCTGCTGCTGCTGCTGCTGGTGTACGACGTGTATTGTGTACAACATCTACAGCAGTATTATAATGAACGTTATACCTACCGCTTTAAAAAATATGTACCACATTTTATGGGTAGGTAATAATATGAGTTTTTTAAACGCCAATAGGTATATCATTATTTTATTCGTATTTGCAATTTAAAACCTATAATATAAATGCGTATTTCCAACGCCAACCCACAGTGCCGAACATATTATACTAACCGGATTTGGGACGAAGGCATCGCGCATAAACATAGTGGTCGATTGTGATACGTATATGTATAAGTATAATGTCGTATATTATAAAATGTTTTTGATGACGAATAATATAATATTTTTTGCTCGTCCCGGTATAGTCTTTATAGTTTATACTTTATAGTTATGGTTTTCATCCCGTTTCCTATGGATACCTACACGAATAATGTGAGCACGTACGGGACTGTAAACTATACACAATACGCCTATAAATATATTATACCAGAGCAGCAGGTGGCGCTTTACTCTCGCCATAATTACACGTTGAAGTAAACGTGTATGTATACTGCGAAGCACGTCGAAAACTATAATTTATTTATTTATTTATTTGTTTTCCTGCGCGTTCGATTTACGTCATCAGTGTAATCCTCCGCTCAGCGTGGAACGAATGACAAAAAAACGACACAACATAATATATGCGATACGCAATAAGGAGCTTAGATTAGAATTTTCAGAAATTCAAATTGGATGGAGAGATACGTACAGATTACAGAGAGATCTACCAGCAATCGAGCTCATCCCTGTTTTTCCTATTTAATAACAAATGTATTCTAGCTCTGATTTTTGGAATTTTTAAATGTACCCACTCAAAGGCCATATTTTTAAGCTCTTGAATATTTTTCTTCCGTATACCTAAGGAGTGTTCTGCGATGATACAATCGTTGATTTTCAAATGAGTTATCTTTTCAGTTATTAAAATGTTTATACTAAGAATAATAATCTTTGAAAATGGATTTACAAAAATAAAAATAGATGTAATATCGAATAAAGTATTTATTATACTAGATCCATTTTTACAAAATATTTATATTAATAGATTAATAATATTAATCACTTAAATTTTCAAATTGAAGTAGACCCTCATATCTTCTAACCAGATTATGACACATCCATAATGGATCTATTATCCTTAGTATACACAGTTAAATAGCTCAAAACTGGCTCGTTTGAATTTTGATTCTGATACGTAAAAATGTTCAGAGTAAAATTATCAGTTCAACAATTTACATTAGAAAAGTGGGGTACTCATTTGAAAAATAGATGTTTCTATATCTCCCTCAGCACATTTTTGAAGTAAGTACAACAACAAATATGAACAATTTTAAATTACAGCCTTAAATATCAGCCCAAAAATTCAGAAAATCAAGTTTTAAATAACTGCATTGTTGAAGAAAAAAGGGATGACCATGGTTGGTGAATCACTCCGTATTTTAAATTATATCTTATGTTTATTCCAAAACTAGAGACCGAAAAAAAAAGAATCCACGAACTGTTTCTCTATTATAGTATATACATAACAATGATTTCAAACAAATCGTAATTGACATTCATTATAAGTAATAACATATAAATTGTCGTGAAAGTAAATACCAAATGGGAATTCGCTTCATCGTTTATAATATAATATATTTATTTAGTAATGAACCACATGATATAATAATTGGCAACTGCAGTTGTACCATAGTCCCTTCATCAGACGCGCGTGGGATAAGCCGTAGTAAACGCAAGTAAATGAAACTTGGATTAAAAGTTTTGACATGAATGGTCGGAGGAGGTTGGTTTTATGTAAATTTCTTGGTGACCCAAACACTATGAAGTGCGTAGGGAGACACTGCAGTGCATGCCTATTATTACAGAAAAATATCTTTCGAAACTGCCTTTTAAAATGAACCGCATATACCGTGGCCGTGGGCCGCATGTGTTTGGGATTTGTTTGTAGATTATTTACAAGGTTTAAACACACTTCTTACCTAATGACTATTGTAGTATTGCATGGTATACGTAAATACGGTCAATTACAAAAAATCTTTTTGAAATTCGATCACTAATTCATCTGTATCAGGGCCCAGAGTGTTCGATAGATTATAATTATATCATGAAAAACAATTAACCGTATAAGTATTAAGTATATCTACGGTATCCGAGGAAAGTTTGTTTCTGAGATGAGTCTATCGATGAGGAGAGTCTGTCAAGTTACGGGGGCATAACATTGATACTATAATCGTAAACGACGTAAACATTGTTTTATTTCAATAAACGATAAAAGCCAGAGGAGAAGTAATGCTATCATGATACCACGAAAAAAAAATGAAAAAATAAGGTATCTACGGTATTTAATTTTGATAAAATTGAATCAACTGGTCTATTCTAATTTGAAATGTTCATATCCCTTATAAAAATAAGTATAAGAAAGAGGTTAGTATAATGGAGAACCAAAGAAACCTTAAAACTCGTGTCAATCATTTAACACATTGAACCAAAACATATTATAGTTTTTTGTTACAAGAATTATTTTCTTGCTGTATTTTTTGTTGTGTTTTGCTCCATATTTGCCGGAGGGTTGTGTAACATAGGACAGTGTCATACATTTATAAAAACAAAAATAAGTAGGTGCTTTCCGTTCTATATTTTATCTATTAATTTGTTGTAATTTTGTCTGTATAGAGTAGACGATGCAATATATTCTACTGTCAGGTAAAAATGTCATAAATGTAATTCTGAATTCCATATAGGTAGCTAGAGGTTAAAATGGGTGTGAGAGAATTTTAACCAAAACTGACATTTCGCATAAAACATTTTTGTAAGAATTTAAATTTAATTATTCAATGGAAAAGTTAATATAATATTAAAAGAATTATCATGTTATATGAAATGTAATAATGAACTGTTTTAAAAACACACTCAAATAAAAAAATGTGGTTTCCTCGGCTGCAAACATTGTAATGCTTTGAACTCTACACAAAGCAAACAACAAATTCGCTATGAAGATAAAAATATTTTCAGTAAATAGATAAATCATTCAATATCAAATGACGTATTGATACGCCTTTTTATGATAGTCTTTGTTAATATTAATGTTAGTAGAAGGTACAGCGTAATCAGATAGTGGCTGTTCCCGATTTTCTTGCAGACTACCCCATTTTTTCAACCGCTCTTTCCCATATGTATTCTGCTAAACAATAAATGTGTATCAGGAAGTTAATAATATATTATTTTATTAGTATAATGTTAAACTATCATTGTGATAAATGTATTAATATTTGCTGGTACTTGGTAGAATGATAAACACGTCTTACATAATCAAATGAATAATGAAAATAAATTTACATTGGTAACGATGATTCGTCAATTGTATACCCAGAACGTATAAAATAGTTAGGTAGTCGCTTAGTCGTCAGTGATGATAATGTCAGTAGACGTATTGTAAATTTATTTAAAATTAACTTTAGTCCCGGGAAATAGTTTGAAACTCGGGCGGAATTTACAAAATGTTGTATAGATTATTTTGACACATACATTTTTATCGATCATCCGCTAAGGCAATGCACGTGCCATAACGTCGTACCGATATACCTTCACTCTTAGGTATATTATTATCCATGACAGTTTTCCGATCATGTTCATATATTGTACCTGGCACCATATTCATACATTATTAAGGCGTGACACACGCGCACATACATTTGAAAGAAAACAATCACAAAATTCGCAATACAGCGGGTGACCCATACACGCATTTTGGAACTGGAGACGTATTATTATTTCTCAAAGCGACACTGTCGCATTACACTCTATGCATACATTTTGAGTGAACGTGTTTGTAGTATTTTTTAAAAGCAATTGTTCCTGCTCCACACACATCACGTGTCCTATACAATATTTAAATGCACCCCACACAATCGTCCCCCACTAATCATATCCACCGAACACACCGCGGTACCGGTATACGTGCCCTGCCATGTTGTGAGATGCGAGTTTGCGACGTGATCAAAATATTCTCCGCCCGTGTAATATATTATTTCTAGTCCTGTACCCCATGAAATTGTTGCGAAAAGAGACAAACTACAGATGCGGGTATTATAATCTGCTACGTACGGCGTAAGTGACCGGTTGACGTAAGTCGGTTTTTTTTTCTACGGTGTGGAAAAATGATCCGTATAATAAAATTACAGAGGTAGATACCGGCTAAGTATCTATGACTATAATTTATATATACGTCACTGGTCAATACGAGGCAAGTTTAGATCAAACGCAATCAACAAAAATAATTAAACAATTTCTGACAATTTAAAACTTTTACCAGGTCTTATTTTGAATACAATCGTAGTGTAAATTCTATATTTGTGTAAATATTGCATAAATACTCTCAATATTTTGCCACATTGGAGTTAAGTTATTATAGTAGTTTAGAGTTAGAGTAAGTTTATATTTTTTCCAAACTTATACATTGGAGGTTTTTTAATGTAACTTGCTAGATTTTTTGAATGATAGTTGTTGTCATCTATATAATATATAAAAATGAATGTATGCCTGTGTGTGTGTGTGTGTGTCCATATTACCATGGCAACCAATTATAAACCTATTATTTTGAGATTTCCGACGATGTGTGTCTCCACATCGATGTATTATCATGGCAACCAATTATATATTATTTTGAAATTTCCGATGGAATGTTTTGTATATAAATGGTTGCCATGGTGATATGTAAAACATATTATTCATATAGAGTTGGCAATTTTAATCGGGGACGAAGTGCACAGGATCAGATATTTTATATATATAGACTAGCTAATCCCGTGCACTTCGTTACCCATTAAATGTACCAACTCTATATGACTCAAACTTTGTTCAATTCCTTATTTAATATTTGGTGTATGGTTTTCAAAATGTATCTTAACTTTTCTGTTACCCGGAATAAAAATTCTGTTTAACAGCAGTATGTTATCGGACCCAGTGCTGTTGTACGTAAGTGTATGATTTAACTCTAGAGTATCAAAGTTATACCAAGTTTATCGTTTTCACTTAATTACACCTACGGTGGATTAATACAAATTCCTAACCCAACCTAACCGTACTAAAATCCGATGAATAAGAAAAATCAAATTTAACACTTTTTAAATTGGCCTATCTTTTCCCAGAGGTCAATCTACACACAAACATTAATTCATATAATATATATATCCCGTGCACTCCGTTTCCCGTTAAAAAATGTGCAACTCTTAAAAAATGTATGATTGTTCAACTCTTTTTGGGTGTAACTCGCTGGCCGCAGCAGTAAGTGCAACTCTTCCACCTTGGTAGGCAATGTTCATTAATTTGATTCGGTGCTAGAGCTATTAGAGTACCTGATCTGCCCAAATAACCAATGGAAACCAATAATAAATTAATACTAATTTCTACTGTAGACGCTGTAACCAATGACAACTATTTATAAACAAAAATATAACTTCCAATTTCCATCGTGAACCTCAAGATCCCTGTTCGAGCACCTCTTTAAAATCAAAATTTCGGAAAATCCTTTCTTAGTGGTTAAAAAGGGAGAGGACCAACCCCGGGAGGTGTTCAAACAGGGATTTTGAAATTTCATATGGACATTTTTGTTTATAAATGGTTGCCATGTGTTTTGAAGCTATTATAATAATAATTATTGGTTACCGGGAAACGAAGTGCACGGGATCAGCTAGTTTATATATATATAAATTAATGTATGTGTGTCTATGTGTCCATATTACCATGCCAGCCGGCAGCCATATATATATTATTTTGAAATTTCCGTCCGTGTGTGTTGTCATGATGGTATCTAAAACATATTATTCATATAGAGTTGGACATTTTAATTAGTAACGAAGTGCACGGGATCACCTAGTATTAAATATATTTAAACATATTAAAAAAGGTAGGTATTTTATTTTATCTTACTTCAGAAACGATTTAGGTATAGTAACTAGAAACACAGGTCACAGGAGACTCTATTTATTATTATTCATCGATTCTACGATAGTACGATGAACAACACATTAGAGATATTTTATCAAATTATAAATTTCTTTTCTAAATCCGTGGATACAAAAACCTCAAAATGTAAATTTGGTATATGAGTGATTTTTTTAATGTCAATAACGATATATCAACAGAATCTCATATATAGAGTATCGTATCGGTTGACGGTTTTAGTTGTGTATAAATTATTCAAAATAACTGCAATTTCAAACAATATCGAATTCGTAATAACTTATTTAAACTTTGTAAATAGTCAATGGTAAATATAGCCAATAGGTATGCTTGTACATTTAAATGCGAATGGGTTTAACGCAACTGCAATAGTAATAGTAATTTGTTAGGTATACCGTATACAGCAGTCAGCAGATTACGTGATGAAGGGAAATTGTTTGAAGTTTCAAATAATAATTTACGACTATCGCTGCGTAATATAAACGCCTTATCTCGCGCTTGGAATTGTTAAGTTTAATTTACGAAAAGTCTGTTAGTGTTAGTACTGTTACTGTTTTTAATGTTGTTTTTGTAGAAGCGTTTTCAGTTTAGCATTATTTCAATACTAAATATATAAGCTTTACGAAATTTCTTAGGAAAATGTTTAATCTGTAAACTCTTAGGTATTATCATGAAACAATATCAAATATTGAACCATAATATATGAATACGAGCATTGTGAGTTAAAACGTATGGAATATAATATAATGAACTATAAAATAATTCAATCGATCTTATTTGCTCAAATATTGGAATTTGAATGAAACCTATAATTGATGAAAAATATTATATATATTCATCATGACAATGCAACTAATATATTATAAGCATAAATAAATAAGCATACCATTTATACGATTACATTATCTACAACTTACAAGACTGCAAACGATTGATGTCAACCACTGTCAACCATTAAAATATTAAATTAACATTGTAACATTGGTCGTAGAGAGACGACGTTGAGCGATGTTTTTTTAAATATTATTTTCTACCAGAATTAAATTTTTAAATTAAATTAAAATAATTATATAATAGAGTTATTTAGCAGTATCCCACAACTCATACTCATTTTTAAATTTGGTGCTGAAAAATAATTTCTTGTTTGTATACGGCTTAAGTGTCGAATAGATAGGTACATATATTATATATAGTATATTAAACCTCTTTATATAGCGACGAAAAACTATTATATAAAGTAATTTTCTTTTGGATTGTAAAATACTTCATATTTATCCGGTAAGAATATGTGTAAAAATGTTTTACTGGAAATAGTAAAATAAAACATCACGCTCGTGAAAACTATCAAGTCGACTAACTCTATATTATATAAAATATTTTGTGGATGAAAATTGAAAAGATTTAATTTAAACTAAAGCTTTTTTATCATTATTAATTTAGGTTTAATTGGTTTTAAAATGATGTTTAACTTTAAGAGATGTCCGTTTATAAAATTAAAATTCCTCACACAAATGATATATTAGAAAGTACATTTTATAATTTATGCGTAGTTTTTAAGAACATTTCATAAGACTGAAAGACTGCTACAATAACAACGAAATTCCCCGCAGATAGGTCGGATCAATATATGGACGCATCGGAGTGTAAAAATACGTTCGGTAGGTACTTTTATTTAAAAAAATATGAGCGCCGCCTCCTAACGTAAATCAACAATTTAAAGCAGACCTGGATTAAATTTAAACTTATTGTTCAAAACTACCTACATATTATACCGGCTAATACCAAAGGTGGGCATTAACTAGTTAAAAAGTTAAAGTTAAGTTAAAAAATTAATTTTTTTTTAACTTTTTAACTTAACTAGTTAGTTTATTTTCTAATCAACTTATGAATTTAACTAGTTTAATTTACAGTTGAAATAACTTAGCTTTTCTCAGTTGATTTTAAAAAAATCCATCAAGTTAGAAACATTTTGAAATTTTTCGTTTATACGTAAATATTACTTATCAGTATAACATAAAAATAATCCAATACAAAAATACAAACATTTCTGTTATTTTTCTTGAAGTTTAATAAAATTGTTTATTACAATTTATAAATTAGAAACTAGAAACACAAATTCACTCTTTTGTGATTTACATACTAATTAAAAAAAAATATATTAACTTTTTTTAAACTGAGTTAAGTTAATATTTTTTTCTATATTAACTTTTAACTTATCGAGTTAAATTTATAATTTGTTAACTGTTAACTTTTAACCTATCGATATTGTGTCCTCTTAACTTAACTTAACTTGAGTTAATTATTTTCATTAACATGCCCACCTTTGGCTAATACTCTAACAAAAGAAATATATAAAAAAAAAATACAACACTGTCAAGTATAATTCAACCAAAATATTATATTACACGGCGCAGTGGTGGGATCCATTTTCTATAATATATCGTCACCGAGAAAAATGCTTAACGTCTCATGATAATGGGTTCTATACGCATAAAACACCAACCGATGGCAACCATTGATCACCTCGGCCCCGCAGACGTATCGGAAGCATATCATATCGGTCGTTGTCGGTCGGGTGCACGCACGTATACGCTAAGAAATAATATAATATGACGACCCGCCGACAGACGAGCTCTCCATAATATAGTCGTCATCGATCAACGGAAAATAATAAACGGCGACACGCGGAACACACAAACACGCATTGCGCGCACACAGTATATAATAATAATATAATGGTCAGACTCTGCAGCAGTGAGTTATTAGATGGATTTTGTTTTCGAAAGAGTAAATCATCACCGGATTGCTGTGTCTTCGATCCTATTGCCTATTTACCCTATTGGGCTCTCCGGCCGAGTAAATAAATTGTTTATTCCTCTTCCAGTCTCCCCACTCCACCCTTCCCACTCCCCCGAATCTAAATAATATACAAACCGTATCCGAAGTACAATATAGTTGATTTACATTTATATAATTAATTTTTGAGAGGTCAATACACCAATATATTATAACTTTATATATTTTATTATTTGATGAAGGTAGAACGCAATTTAATCTATAATATTATAATAAATAAAATATGTATACAAAAACATATTTTCTCTAGCAGGTGCCAAACACAAATTCTGACCATGCAATTGTTTCAGCTGATCTGAGAGAGAGAGAGAGAGAGACAAATAAAAGTATTTACATTGTATATATTTTTGTTCAAGGCGTACGTGACGTCTACTATACAAGCACGTGCGTGTACAGGTCGGGACATTGCACTGCGGTAAATAAAAATAAATATGAATGCCGGACACTCCTAACACGTATGTCTCGTGATAGCCCATATATTACCTATATTTATTATAAATTTAATTTGTACCGATAAACACTGTTCGGTTACCTATACACGTCATAGACACGCGTGTCAATTGACTTCGAATTCATATAATATAATACACGCATCTCAATGTGACAATTTAAATCAAATAATATATAGATAATATAGGTACCTAATTAAAATTAAAATCTATATTATATTCTGGTGTGTTCTGTGTAACATAAAAGACAAACAAAAAAAGTAACGCAAACCTCGCACTAATTGATAATAATAAATAATATATTTTTGAGGCTGTTAATTATTTCAGCTGCAGGTATGATGATAAATAAAAATTTCATATTTAAAAGAAAACTCAAGTTACACGGTATGTGGTTTTATAAATTCTCAAGGTATTTATTTATACAGTAGGTTAGGGAAAAACCCTTTTTCCAACCGTCAAAAGACTTTATTATAAAACTTTTAATACGTTTTTGGCCAAATCTCTTTAAGTAAAATGTATGTAACGATATAATATGTAATGTAAATACTAAGATTTCGTCAAATAAATGTATGAACCTGCGTATCGTGATATGACCTACCACTGTCGGTATTATGAAAAAATAACATCACATTATTACTATACCTATTATATATATACGTTTGATCATTGTACCACAGTTTTTAATATATTAATATTTATACTAATATAAGTTATACCCGTCGTAACATTAATACGCGAGTAACTTGTGTAGCGTTAAATTTTAATCACCTTGTACAGATTTAACATTTTACTGTAATAATGTTGGTATTTGATTACGATTTTAGTTGTAAGAAGTAATAACATAATGTTCAGTGTATACTGTATAATAATACTGAAAACATAAAAACATTCTTTTTCTACAAACGTATTAATGGAGTCGCACAATTCTCACTATAATTCCACCACTAACCGCAACTACCGCAGTAACTCTGATAAAATGTCACAATGTGTGACTCACACATCAAATCAATATTTTGAAATAAATCAGACTATATGCATACAAAATTAAAACTTGTGGGGTAACCGACTCTAGACAGAATTTTAAAAATTTATTAAAATTCTCAAATAGGTATACTATTCAGCTAGAGGTTGGTTTCGGTGGTCAGCTGACCCAGAATTGAATTTATCGATATTATATAGACCCTATTCTATTTTCTAACATAATTACATGAGACAGTTTTTATTTTAACAAGTATAATATAGGTCGTATAGGTGCAGTGATAATCATTTAATAATAATTGTACGCAGACCACTCATGAATATTTTTAATATAGACATAGTATCTAAATCTAATTATGGAAAGATAATTATTATAAAACATATATGATAAAACTTACATCCTACAGGTGATATTATGTTTAGTAGTTTATATAAACATTGGATATTAACTACAATTTTATTCAATAGTTATCAGTAAATGAAAGACATTTTGTTTGCTTATCTCCGTCGGGGTGATTTTTTTTTAAATATTAATATTATTACCTTTAATTTATTTGTATAGTTTAATATAAATTATTGGTATTCACGGAATAAATAAAGGTAGCTATAAGCGGATTTAAGAAAATATGAACACAATGTGTAACACAAGGCACAACGAATAAAAACTATAGCTACCTACCTATTACAAATTATTTTAAAATTCATTTTCCATAAAATATGACAAAATAAATATCATAACATAATTTTTTAACCGTACTTCATAGTATTTCCTATTGTCATCAGTATATAAAAGGCGATGATCGTAAATAAATCTTAGAAATATTATTAACACTATAAACTGTCTTGAATCTTTTTAGATTTAGTATTGATTAAGATGAAAAAAATATGTCAGTGTAGAATCTACCACCGAAGAATGGTTTGCTAAAAACGGTTAGTCTAATAATGATGTACCAATAGTACCTATTATATCACCAATTAAAATTCATAACTTAGGTATATTATTATCATGTTTAAAAATGTCCCTCAACTGATGATATATTGTGTTTGTTAGTGAATCTATATATCTCAATTCAAATCTGTTAAGTGTATTATGCTAAATCAAAATGTCAATGAAATGTACCTAATACGTAGAACAAAAAAAAAATTGGCCGGAGACCAATTGTGCGTGCATAAAACTATGTCCAAGACAAATTGTCCGCATAATACGTTTATTCGCGGGAACCAATAATTGTTCGGGTACCAATATTGTCCGTTTACCGCTGTACAGATACATTATTTATGTAAAGAATTATACTCTGCATATATTGTTTATGATCTAAAATGTAAGATAAGTTAAGATTAAACTTACATTTTGAACGAACTATGAGCCTATATAAAATATTGCAATTTAAAAATTATCATTATTTGACTAAAAATGTAAGTAGAGGTACCTATCTTAAAAAACTAAAATAATACACAGATCTTCATTTTATATTCGATAATATATAAATTCATTCTAATATTAAGACTAACAACACGACATTGATTTTATTGAACTAAAATTTGCATATAACCTATCCTAACGCATGATGCGGATGTGAGAACGTGTAAAGCTATTCTGTTATGATGATGCCACACCCTCGTGTATTGTCTCCATCTTACAACCTCATACAAGTATTATACAAATTGTATTTTGTATGTTTACAATAACCACATTTTACTCAGTTATTTTAAAAATTAGAGTTAATTGATCTATTATAAAATTTAAAGGGTGAAATACTAACATTATAATCTAGGTCATTATGCAGGCTTTTATTGATATTTTAATTTTGATCCAAATTATGATCATTTTAAAATTTACAAATAATTTTTAGCTTAAAAATGCTGTATTCACTCTAGTTTTAAAAATAACAGAGTAAAATGGATTATTATGAACCTAAAGTTAGCTATGTAGTACTTTTGTAAGACATAGGCAACACGCCATGCGGGTGTGGTGTCCTTTTAAGAGATTTATATTTTTGTACATTAATTTGCATAAATAATATACCCAAGTAAGTACCTAACTAATTATTATTGGAATAATACATCCGAGTAAATATTATCTCATTATAATTTTGACTTATAATTAATAACGGTGTAAAAAACTACTAAATTGTATCAATAAATTATGTTAACTGTTTTCATGTAATTATGTAAATTTTCATGGAAAATTAGTTTTTTTATCAAAATATAAAATAATGCGAAAGCAGCTTTCTAGTACTTATATTGTTGGTAGATACTACACGAGTAACCTTTCGTGAGCTATGCTGACCCACAGTACTAAAATCCTGGATACGCCACTAATATTCTACAATAAGTATCTGAAACGTTTTGCCATCCACAGGTCTATAAAAGTGTATAATTTATAATTATATAGGTAGTAGGTAAAACGGCCGTATAATTGCGTACACTTCGCAGATGAACATATTTTTATTTTACTAAAGATATTTCTATTTTAATTATGAGGAATGGCGATTGTAAATCGTTTAAATTGTGTAAAGTGACACGTATTCGTTGTCGTCTTTGACACGGTGCGATAATTTACGATGAAATTTTCATTAATTTTTCACGTTAAATTCGCACGGGTTTTGGCGATCCTACCTACCATGTAAAACGTGATTTATGTACTTATACATCTAGGTAATACATAACTGACGTCATTCAAGCGTGCAAAATTTTACCTAAACTAACAAACGACGGTGACATAATAAGAGCAATTAGTCAATCCATGCGGTGTCTACCGACCATGTTTGTCTTATACGGACGCAGATGATTTCTAAATAGTTAATAGGAAGTAAAATATTTATACACTGTAAGAGCACACAGAGTAGCTTCGAGAAAGGCGGATGTCCAAAATCTAAAGATGCCAAGACGGTGGTATACTTATTCCCCTGACAATAAATCATCCTAGAAACGGCTAAAATATCATTTCCCGGGAATGTGTGAAAAATGGAAATAAAGGTACTAATAACGGTAACCATAACGTTTTATTTTCATTTTTTCATTTTTTCAGAATGGTTTCACTGTGTAAAATTTAAAAATAATCATCGAAAAATCACTATACACATAAACTATTAACCTGCGTCCGATTATGGAGTTAATAACCGCGCTATTTACTACCTAAATAAAAACGTTTGGTTTCTGATGAATATAAATAATAATTGTGATCAGTAGATAGGTACATATTATTAGTTTTTTTAAAAAGTTTTGAAATATGCTGTTATAATAATATAATGTGCTGTTTTAAATAAACAATAAAATTATATACTTAAGGATTAAGACATTTGCGACGAACATTTGGAATTTTAGAATTATTGCCTGTTACATAATTTATACCTTTAATTGTTTTCGATTTGGTATCGTCATAATACCAATGTTTTTGACTTCTCTATAATCAAGTACAGTAGAACTTCCATATAACGGTCACCGAAGGGACTGTAAATAATGACCGCTATTTAGAGGTACCCGTCCTGCAGAGGTAGAATAATAGTAGGATACACTCGACGGGCCCAAAAAAATTTACCGTTACATAGAGGTGACCGTCCTATAGAGGTGACCGTTAACGGAGGTTTTACTGCAATATTATTTAGGAATATGTAACTGTGGCTTAAATGTGATCTAAAAAAATAAAACGTTCAAAATATTTTCTTTTTTTTTTTTTTTAACAAAAAAATTACTACCGTAACAAGTACCTACAACAATCGGTTAATTACTGCTTTTCTAAATATAACGTGTCGAACATAATCATAATTCAATTTTGATACTTCGATTTATATATTAATTAGTATTAGTATTATAAGTGTACCAAACACCAAATTCGTTGAAACCTTCGCAGCTAGAGAAATATTAATATTTAAGTTATTATTGGTTTTATCATGCAGAAACCTTTAAAATGTAAATTAATTACGATACAATACACTTACAAGTTATAATCGACTTATAACTATACCTAGTATTATTTAATAATATTTCGAATACACATTTAACATAACAAACACAATTAATTATAATATTATACTCAATTCGTTATCCAAATTTAATATGAAAATTAAATTTTAATACCACCTAATTATATTTAATTTAGCCCTTGATAATTAAAACTAAGTTTAGTTACACATTACTTTAGGTATAATTTATTAATAAGTACTTATTAATATGTTTTCAAATGTATAAGTGTTGATGGTACAAATTATTTTTAATGTTAGAGATATAGATATTATAAATTTAAATTTATCTTGGTTTAACATATTTTAGAACTTTAAACGATATTTTAAAGGTACGAGTTTTATCTATTGTTAGGCGAAAAAACTAAAGTTAACGTGTTGATAATTCGACATTAGAATAATAAACACACGAAACATGTAATTTTATTTGAATACATTTTAGGTGATATGGAAAAAGTTGTATTGTAATATAAGATTCACTGTTTATAAAAATATAATTAAGTTTCATATCTCCCAAAAAAGAGTAATAGAAACAACTGTATGGAAAACAACATTTACGTATAATATGTCTGAGTTAACTCCTCAGTTAAAACTAATTATTATATTATTATAAAAATTGAATTTGAAGATAACTTGGTAATTATAAGTTATAAGTTATAACAAATATATTAACACTGAATAATATGATAACCATTAAGTAAATTACATATTCCCTTTTCACTATTTTTTTACTTACACTATTATATAGTTTGGTTTTTTAAGACCATTATCAAATAAAAAAATTGAACCAGTAAAATATTCAGCTTGTCTTGTGAATATTTTTTGGAGTATAATAAAATTAAAATCTGATTTATTTTATAAATAAATAAAATAATTAATATAATTAATATATAACTTGCCCTCAATTTTTCAATTTTCATTCAATAATTACGATTAATTTCCATGCAATACACAATGTCATATAACAATCGATTGTGTACAGCGATCAGTTGTTTGCTATTAATCACCAAAACGCAATCGATATTCCGCTATCAATATTGTAAAATATCCTCTTTGAAGTGATTTGGATGGTCAAGGGAAGATTTGTTTCATATGTCTCTGGACATTAATTTAAAATATTTTTGTTTCTAGAAAATAGGTATATTTTAAAAGTGTAGACATGGTAAAAATGTAGGTACATAACTACATTTTTTTTATAATAAATAATAAATAATCAAAGTATACACTATACTTATTATATGTATATAAAATGAAAAATAGATAAAAATAATAAATAAAAGTCCATATTATTATTTTACATTAATCGTTAACAATAAAAATAACACACATCGGACGAATGACTAAATTATTTAGAAAGTTTTAATCATTGAATTAGAACTATTTACAACTAAAATATGATGAGTGAACCAAATTTACATAGTTAATACATCACAGACAGACTGATGTCCCTACAAACATTAAAAAAATTATATCAATAATATTTACACGGGGATTTTGTTAGGATTACACTCGTTTTCGTGTATTAATTAATAATTACTTATAATTTATATTAAATAGCAATTATTTGTAGCTCTCCTTTTTTTAAAATATAAATTTGATGATTTTATTGAATGCAAGATGTTTAATTGTTTACGGAATGGAGACAATGGAGTAGATAAAATATTGACTTCTATAATGTAATATGATATCAACACTTATGTTGATGTCAGATGAGATACATCAAAGTTAGCCTGAATTTTAAAATAAAAGGTAAGTTAATATAATCAAACTCTATTTTTAATCTTTTATAAATAAACTTATCTTACTTATTGTACATTATTCTAAAAATAATACATACATTATAATATTTCACTTAATAATTATTGCCTATTTAAATTGAATTGATTAGACCATGAAATGTATATAAGAATGACAACTGCTTTTATATTGTTGAATAATCATTTTAATTAATTTATAAAATACATTTTGAATCGATTTTAAGAGTTATTATGGGTGATGTGTTTATATGAACTTATATAAAAACAGTTTATTATATATGTGCATAGGTAATATAGTTTATAATAATAAATCCAGTATCGGAATTCATAGTTCAGAAGTGAAACCTCAAATGACAAATTTTAATGTTTTTAAGAGAAACAAAAAACTTTACTTGCAAAAAAATAATATTTGTCTGTAAAGAGGTTTTTATTAAAATAAAAACCATTTCAAGTCCACTCATCAATGATACACGTGAATATATTCTCAAGAAAAAAATAAAAGTTTTGTTTACATTGTAAAAATTAAAATAACTTCTTTATAGATTAATTTAGTTTTAAAATAACGTGGAAAAAATGTAATACCTTGGCGTAATTAAAAAAAAAAAACAAACGCCGTTCCACCGTTCCAAAAGAAAGAAGTATTACCTGAAATCCAATAATGTCTATAAGTTCTAACATTTCAATGTGCGGTTCTGTCACCTTTTAATAAAACTATACAAAAACAGGATGGAAAAAATAGGTCATTACACGCACACAAACGGCTATATCACAAACTTACTGTAAATGGATCGAAATGTTGTCATCTATAAAGTAACCGAATACGAAAATATTTCATATTATAAAGTTTATAGCACAATGTGTTGCAGTCGTCGAGGACCGATGGATTGTAAAAGTCGTTTTGTCATAATAATAATATCATATAACGCAATTACATGGTCAGTCATGGTTCTACGTTTTTAAATTCAGAAAATTTTAACACCAACAAACGCCCGTTAAACGGTTTGCTCAGCGGGAGACCTTAAGTTTAACGATACATCAACAAGGTATTAACGGTAATAAACCTAACCGGAAAAGCAGATGGGAAACGGTGTGCTGCCATTAAAATCACAGTATTACACACTGGCGTACAAACATATTATACTGAAATTTCCCTGTGCTATACCATCGTTTAGATATTTAAAAAAAACAACTTAAAAACCAAATTACATTAGAATTTAGGCATAATTTTATAAATATTTTATTAATTTCAAATATTATAGTATAGCTTGTTAATTTCTTTAATTTTAATAAATTGTGGTTTAGTTCAAAAATTGTTTCATAATTGTTAGCATGAAAAATGTGCATAATTATTATGAAAAGAAAAGATGATTACAACAAGAATACATTAGTTTGGTGTCCTCATAAAAATAAGCACGTGATAGTCATGTATGTTAAGGCGTTTTGTATAGGCAATTTTGATGACCCATTAAGATATCAAAATTTTAAAAGTATCTGAATAATTCTACATACTTTCAATCACTCTTATAAGTGGTTATCAAAATAATGTTTTCGTACCCTTTTCATCGGTTGTATTTATTTATAATATATATTAGTACAAATACTTTGTTTGTGTATAATGGTAGGTACTGTTAGTGATATAAAAATTTTTCAGACAATAATGAACAAAATATATAGTATGATGTTCTAATAAAACAAAACAAGTATTCTGTAAGATGCACAACCAAAGTTAAAAACTGAAATCCGACCATTTGAAACATACTACCAGTTGGAAAAATGACTCAAACTCTCAAGAAAATATAATGAAGTTAACACTTCATACGAAAAATGAATTGTGACCGACATTTGTAGGTGGTGTAGGTACTATTTTTTAGAACTAAAGTTGCAATATAATCGTGGAGAAAAAAAATGTTCTAAATCAAAACATAAATCGTATTACACCACAAGTGCAGCACGCCGGCACTGCAACACAAGGTGTACTTGGCATTTGATTTATTAATTGTCTTAGTCTCAAATAAGGTTTTTCAATACAGATTTGGTTTTTTTTTTTTAAATTTTGGTGAGGAGAAAATTACGATACAAGACAATACAAATTACAAAATATATATTCAAACTGACTTAGGGCTAATTGACCCATCAACATGTCCGCATATGGTCAACATGTGATGATAAACTCAAATTATACAATAATAATTTTAACATACTGTGTGCATTTTATAAGTCTAGTATAGTAGTATTATAATACTTACGTCGATGATTTCCGTGTACTGGTGACAGCGGTGGAGCAGCGACGTGAGGTGGCGTGAGTGTGCACGGTACGCGCGACTGAGACACAATACGCGCCAAAGCCAAACCAGCCGCGGTCGGTTTCTGAATGAACAGTAAGTGGAAAAGCGGGGTACGCCGTGGGCGGAAAACCCCGTGTCCGCTTTCCATCATCCCTGATGCGGGGGTGAGTGCGCGCGCACGCACGCAATCATACCGCCACCCCGATACTCGTTACCGACCACCGCTACCGCGGTAGTATGTACATGTGATGTCACTGGGACAGCGACGCGCAGTGTTACCAGTTGCGCGGAAATCGATATACCGGACACGAACGCAAAGGTCATCGCGAGTACCGCAGCGTATAATACAAACTACGAAGACAATTTAGTTATAATAATATTATTATTATTAAACCGAACAGTAGGTAAATACCGCGATATTATATAAAATATTAATATGGTCTACCCGTGTGGCCATGTAACACCAGGAGTTGAAACGATACGAAAAGCCGAACGCTTAGCCAAAAGTGTATTTACACCGATCTGTAGCAGCTGCTTCAGTGATTTTGAAAAAGGTAGATGTACTCACTAAGTATACCCACTCACTCGCATAGTCTCATAATATAGGGAAATAATATCCCCACAGATATAATAATAGTATATGTGTCGATAACATAATATTATTGTTTTGTGAAGTGTTTCGTCCATATTTGCAGCACCATCGTTGTTACCATCTGTTCTTTCACACGCTGCAAGTACACATGATAAAAATACTGCGAGTTCCTATATTCTTATCATAATATTATATGGGTATTAAAAACCATCGAATATACGGGCAATAGGATTAGAGTAATAATATAATACATCATGTCAACTGAATTTAATATTATTGTCAAATGTGGCGTAGGTGCATATTACATTATTACATACTATCTACCTATACAGACAGATCAGTGGAAGAGCGGCCGCGAGGGACATAACATGACAACATAATAATATATTGCATTTCTTCTATGCTCATTATATACGATATAGGTACATATTAAATAATGATCATTTAAAAAAAAAAAATTGTTAAAACGTGTTTCTTTTGAATTAGCCTGACACTCAAGTCTCAAATATTTTAAATTAAAATAGTTTAAAAAAGTCCTAACAAAGTGATTTTTTTTAACAATCAATGATTTGGTGGACCTCCACTCGATGGAGTTCTTGGTCTACCTCTTTCAGCTTATCTTTCCATTATTGTCGTTATTCATTCATTTTATCCTCCTTTCACTGTTTGTTTCCCATATTGCTTTTCTTTCGTCCATTCTCAATTAGTATACTTCTTAATTTTAAACATCCTCGGTCAAATTAATTTTTAGTGTTCATCTCCATCAGCATGTCTCAAATGTTTCAATCCCTTTTCTTTGTACTGGCTTAGTGTATTGTCAATATCTCTACGGCTCTTAATCTAGGCCAAAATATTGAGTTGTGCTTGTAGTATTACTACATAACCACTAACGATTAACCACTAATCACTATATATTATGCATAAAGGCGTATACGCGCTGTATTATATTATATATCAATCTAATGTATTAGGTTAAGTGATTTTCACCAAAAAATATTCTCATCCATGTTATTTGATTTAGTTAACACAACGGCCGAAAATATGCGATTATCGTAAAAACGCTGCATACCGTTTATAATTTATTTTTATTTTTATTTTTTTGTTTAAAATGTTTTAACATATAATATGATGTTACAAGTTCGATAAAATGTTTAGATAGTTTATAATTTTAATATCGTACGTTCGTACATGTTCATTTATAATAATGCATCTGAAATGTCGGGTGTTAAATATTAAATTGTACATCGAAATATATTTTTAAGAAAATCGGATAAATTTGATTTTATGTTAAATAAACACGGATAACCTTAGTAGTTAATTATTGTTTATCTTAACGGTTTAAATATTATAAGAAACATAATTGAAAACACGGATACTTCCTGCTGTAAACGTGATTATGAACACAACAAATAACACTTATATTTTGTAAATAAAAGCATCTTGTTGAAAAGCTTTTATATACATAACAATATTATATATATTTTGTATAATATGTATATACGTTTTTCTAATAAACGTTTCCTTCTTCAATATCTATCAAGTAGCAGCTATAATATAATGAACCTTTGAAAGAACAAATAAAAACGATTTTCACGAAAGCACTATACCTAGTTTAGTTATTAATAATTATTAAAAATATTTGATGATTATAAACGATTTCATTATTCAGTTTAAAGAGTTATTATTATTATTATTACCATTTACCATTATTGTGTGAGTATATTAATCATAAAAAATAACAGCATTGCCGTTAAAAATTTAAATAGCTAAAAAAAGAAAATAATACTATATTTATTTATGTTTGCACAACAAGTAATAATTTAGCGTTTAAGTTATTTTATCATGGTTAGTCAGTTAGAGCTTCCGTTGTTAATTTCATTATTCCTTTTTATTCTACCATGGAACTTTGCCTCATTATTGGCCAATTATTCTAGATAAATATTTTTGAATGTTTGATCTTCGTTACCGCAATCACAGGAGGTGTTATCTTTCACTTTACAATTAAACGTTAGATGTCCAAATCTTACGTGTTCTGTTCTCGAACCGAATTTTAACCGAAATTCTTCAAACCCGGTTGAAATCAAGAAATCCAACTTGGGTAACTGCATCGACATTGAAGCAGAAAAATTTTAATGCAAATAATTACAATTATGTAGGTAGAAAACTGAAACCATACGAAGTTAGATAATAATGACTTGATAGTTGATACCCAGCCCAGACAATAGTAGCTGGCAGATTATGGCTTACCTAGACAGGAATGGACAACACTAAACTGAACGGATTACAAAGTGTTCTATGTCCGTACGTCATAATAACTATTACCTAACGGCTAACATTTTAATGGCATTTTAGTTCTTTCATACAACAGCCTAAACATAGTTATTTTTTTTTAATACAGATGGTATCTGATAACTACTGACTAATATCACTATTAACTTTAAAACACTGTGAATACAATATTGTATGTATTGAAGCTAGTTAAAAATATATTTATGAGCTGTACGATAACTGGAAAACAAATATTTCAATTCTGGTTTCAATTATTGAAGAAAAAAATAAACATTCAAAACAATATATTATGATAACAACATAGTGACACGTAACAAATAACCAGAACATTTTATTATATTATGGAGACCAACAAACGATAAAACCCTACAAAGAATGTTTGTGTACAAATTATTAATTTATACTGTTTTAGGTATCTATATAGTATATAACATCATAGAAAACAACGCCCGCATATTTTTGTTGACACTCATAAAACAATTCAATATTAGGTTTATATGTAAATATGTAAACATGTTCAATTCACATATTACGTGTTTACTATTTAGATAATAATTTAAAGCTACATGCATGACACATTTAAAATATTTTAACATCAAAGTTTTAAGTATTAGCAATGTAACTTTGAGCACATGGCGGTCTTCAAGGCGGGGGAGGTGTTATATTCAGTCTTGTTAATGTGTCAATTGCAAATTCTAGCATTGTAGGTACATTTAAAAAATGATCAAATGATCAAATACCAGTTTTAGTACTATTGACTACCATAATCTCATTGTTGTGTTTTATTTCAGGAGGAGAGCTGGGATGTGTGGCATGTGCACTAAAGCACTAGAGCACAAGAGTTCTAAGACGCTAATTTTGTATTGTATATCAAGAACAAAAATCGAAAAAATGTAAGTAAAAAAAGTGCAAGGGCATCGTAATCGAGTCAAAAATTGTGTTTTAAATTTTTTATCATTTTGATTTTTCAAAACACCAGATGATTTTAACCAAAACGTATTATACCACATTCACAAAAACAAAATTCTAACTTAAAATCATGTGTCATGTCATTTTTGTAATTTTCAACACTACAATTTCATTATAGTAGGTACTCGCTGGTGCCTGGTGCTGAAAATCCAATTAACTAGTTATACGAATCGTTTCAAGGCAAAATCTTTATTAATTCACATTTCGTATCTTCATAATCAAAGTTTTAAGTTTGGAAAATAATTTATAAAATAAAATTTTTGTTTTGTGTATTATTTTTGTAATACATTTTATATTAATTTATTATATCTATAACCCATCCAGTTCATTTTGACACTCGGCAAACGTTACGATTTAAAAAAATAACTGTGGACTGAGAGTCAAATCTATATTATCATGCAAAAAATATATAGTTTGCAGACCGCTGTTTTTTTTTTTTACAAATATTGACGGTTGCCAAGTGCCAAGATGAAATGGACGTATAAAAAAAATGCTAGAACCCTTTCCTAATTTATAAAGTAATATATTTTAAGCTAATTTGAAATTTTTTTAATTTCATACACTTATTTTATACCTTAATTTATTTTAAAACATATTAAATTATGGTATTACTAAAATAAATTTTAAATAATAAACCTACACTAATATACCTAATTGTTAAAGTTATACCTACATTAAAAATTGTCGTATAGCAAGCTATGGTTAATGTTTATAATACCAGTATTCAAATATAATTATATCTTCGAAGTAAATAACATATCGAATTCGAAGAACCATGACATCGGCTATCGACAACTGGTTAGTGTTTTTTAGGCGGTTACTTGGCGTCACTTTGGCGTCCCAAGACGTTGAACACCTAGGTAGGTAGGTATTATAATTCTGGCGATGAACTGTGTACGCAACTATAATATATTATCTTACCAAGGTTTTACTCAGATTTTACAATCCTACATAATATTATTATGATTTAGGACAAATAAGTGATAACTAATAAATTACAATAAATCCTAAAAAAGTGGGTAAGTGGATGTCGGTCTGCTGTACAGTAGGTTACAAGTGGGTCACTGTAATAGATGGTGTTAAATTTGAATTCAATGTTATAATATCATTGTATAAGAAAAACGATTCTGAGCGAAAACGGTCAGTCAGCCTATGATATTACTAAGTATAATTGATGATATTATTGTGAATAAAATAATTTATATAATATAACTTATTTACGTGGAATTTTGTTTACGCTAGTTTTCGTGATATTTCCGTATTTTGTCAAGATTTGAACTTTAAGTGCTTATAAAAAAAATTGTGACTAAGGATTTATAATGTTTTTCAAATGTCATTGTAATAATATAGTAGGAGCCTTTTTATTAAATTTTAAAGCTTTTTTACCCAACAAATAAAGTTTTATTGACATTCATAGAAAAAAAAAGACTAATAAAATTGGAAACTGAAAATGTTCCTTAACAGTTCAAAACAAATCATAATATTTTCAAAACTTTATCAAGTATAGAAAATGCAAATATAAACAACCAGTGACAATTGTATGTACATACACGTTCATTTGTTTTGGAGTTACACCTTTTTTGCGTAAAAATCCCCGTTTTTATGTTGTTTTTCCCGGTGCTTTTGAAAAATATTGGGAATTTTAAAATTTGACCTCCGAACGCACCAACTAGATTCACTTTCCTATCGAAGAAGATACTTTTGAGGAAAATCGAAGCAGTTTTACTGGCCCAAACCGTGATGATAGACATAAAAATAAAACACACATCTTTGTAAGATCAATACATTCATCGTTCCACTCAGAATGTAAGAATGATTGTAAAGGCTTGGTATAAGATATGTTGAGAAACACAACATGAATAATATTTTATTAGACGTCTTGATAACTTTCCCTGCTCGTATAATATGTAATCCTCGGGAAACGTTCGTAATTAATAATATTATATAAGCACAAGACCATAATTTCGCAACGCACGACAACCCTAGTATTATTATAATATTGAAACCAGGGCTCGAAAACGTTTATATAACGTTATAATTATAACGTTATACTTGTCAAAAAACGATTGAAAAAGATAACAGAAAACAAAATGGTAAACAGTAAACGGTAATATTAAATTATCACTAAACAAAACGATGTAATGAACGACAGTTTTAGTAAAACATAAAACCATTGATTATAAAACGAAACGAAACATGAAAACAAAAAAAATAGTAAAACAGTAAGCGAAAATAAAACGTTATATAACAATAAATATAACGTTTTATAATAACGTTATATTATAACGTTTTCATAATAAATTATTACCTACGTATTATGTTATAATAATATTATAATATAATAAATATTGATATTTATTATTTATAGACAATTTCAGCAATAATTCCACTAATCTCTAATGACATTCCATGGTTTATTTAATTTTAAATTTGTGTCTAGTTAATGGTTATAATATTATGTTGCCGTGTTGGTATATTTAAGGAATTAATCGGAATAATAGTTAAGATTAATATTCATAGAACAAAAATAGTATTAACAACTTACTAAAATTATGAGTAAAATATTAAAATACCCCATGTTATTCCACGTGGAGCAACGTTATGTATTTTTAACGTTTTGCCGTTTTGGATTATTTCATCTTTACTGTTTCACGACTCGGGAGTGTGAGTGGTTTTAGGTTTTTATACGTCAATATCGATTTGCAAAATGCCAAGAACGAAATCTAACCCAGTTGGTCGTAATACTATGTTCTTTCAATATAATTTAAATACAAACGAAAGTACCTGTTAAGTTCCAAATTGTAAGAATCCTGTGAGAACAGGTAATCATTCTTTTTTATAAAGAAGAATTGTAAAATGTAATACTAGATTATGTTATAATTTTCAATAGTATTAAATAGTTAGGTAAATGTAAAAATGAATAACGTTTTAATTTTCAATAACGACAAACAGAATATTTGAATAACGTTTAAATTACTAGTAACGATAAACGCATAACATGTGTAACGTTTTAATTCTGTATAACGATTAACTCAAAACATGTATAACGTTTTAAATCTAAATAACGATAAACGCAAAAATTCTGTAACGTTTTAATTGTAAATAACGTTAAACGGAATTTTTTTTTCGAGCCCTGATTGAAACACGCACTCGCGAATACGTGTGGTTCGACGTCAGACAGATCTGTGGACTTGAAGAAAACGACAGCGCTAAGACCCGACCTATGACGGAAAATGACACAGTTCAGGAACGCGTTCGACAACCGGACGGAGATTTTAACCACGGTAGTGTGCGTACGGTTGTGGATTTAAAACCTCAACGGTGAACGGATATCGCCGACGGACATTTAAACATTTTCAAGATATGTTCCGATCACTTACCTGCACCATTCCAACGCCTCTACAGTGAATTCCATAGGTTTCGAATTTGAGTGCGTTCACAACTCTCCGTGGTGTATAACACGTTGAAACACGTTACCTTACAATAGTTAAATACTTGAACATATTGTTCAACTATCTACAGGACACGGTGAGAGGTAAACTCGTAAATGCATCTCATTTATGCTAAATAGATCGATAAACGTATTGTCATATTATTATTCGATTCTGTATATCATTAATTATAATATACAGGGTGATCCATTTAACGTAAGACACTCATTATTTTAGAAAGTATTAACATTTTTCAAATTTTTCTTTTTGGAATATTAAAATTTTACAAAATTTTAAAATGTTTTAGACCACTTATTATTTTAACCCTTATTTTTGTAGGGGAAACCACATTCAACTTTTGAATTTTAAATGACAACCTATGCTTAAATTTCAATAATGTTAAATCAATTTTTTTTATGAATTTTCATAAAGAATTTTAATTTTTGAATAATCCGTTGGTCAGATATAAGCCTTCAAGTTAGGGGTTTTTTGGAGTGCTATAGTATTTTTTGTTTGTAAAGACCAGGAGTTAA
>NC_042494.1:4356345-4357572 GCF_005508785.2 Acyrthosiphon pisum
TGAATGTTTTAAAATTGTCACTTATATTACCGATCAGTTTAAGGTTCGCCGGTCTGTTGAATTCCATTTTGATTTTTATCGATTTGAATCCAGGCAATTAAACAATTATCACGTAGGACGTTGGTTATTTAATATATAACTCCAAAGACTGCGCCATGTTTTATGTTTTATTAGTTAATTAACACTAGGTACATAATTATTAATTTTAATTTTATTTATTAGCATAATAATGCGACTCACATGGTCTGAACAACATAATACAAATTTTATGATAATAATAATAATAATAATAATAATAATAATAATAATAATAATAATGATAATAATCTAAGCAAAGTTAGTAACAAGTTCAAGGTATACAACAATGGTAATAATACAGTAGGAGACTTTTTATTAAATTTTAAAGCTTTTTTACCCAACAAATAAAGTTTTATTGACATTCATAGAAAAAAAAAGACTAATAAAATTGGAAACTGAAAATGTTCCTTAACAGTTCAAAACAAATCATAATATTTTCAAAACTTTATCAAGTATAGAAAATGCAAATATAAACAACCAGTGACAATTGTATGTACATACACGTTCATTTGTTTTGGAGTTACACCTTTTTTGCGTAAAAATCCCCGTTTTTATGTTGTTTTTCCCGGTGCTTTTGAAAAATATTGGGAATTTTAAAATTTGACCTCCGAACGCACCAACTAGATTCACTTTCCTATCGAACAAGATACTTTTGAGGAAAATCGAAGCAGTTTTACTGGCCCAAACCGTGATGATAGACATAAAAATAAAACACACATATTTGTAAGATCAATACATTCATCGTTCCACTCAGAATGTAAGAATGATTGTAAAGGCTTGGTATAAGATATGTTGAGAAACACAACATGAATAATATTTTATTAGACGTCTTGATAACTTTCCCTGCTCGTATAATATGTAATCCTCGGGAAACGTTCGTAATTAATAATATTATATAAGCACAAGACCATAATTTCGCAACGCACGACAACCCTAGTATTATTATAATATTGAAACCAGGGCTCGAAAACGTTTATATAACGTTATAATTATAACGTTATACTTGTCAAAAAACGATTGAAAAAGATAACAGAAAACAAAATGGTAAACAGTAAACGGTAATATTAAATTATCACTAAACAAACGATGTAATGAACGACAGTTTTAGTAAACATAAAACGAAACGAAACGAACATGAAACAAAAAAAT
>NC_042494.1:4358185-4385094 GCF_005508785.2 Acyrthosiphon pisum
CACTTACCTGCACCATTCCAACGCCTCTACAGTGAGTTCCATAGGTTTCGAATTTGAGTGCGTTCACAACTCTCCGTGGTGTATAACACGTTGAAACACGTTACGTTACAATAGTTAAATACTTGAACATATTGTTCAACTATCTACAGGACACGGTGAGAGGTAAACTCGTAAATGTATCTCATTTATGCTAAATAGATCGATAAACGTATTGTCATATTATTATTCGATTCTGTATATCATTAATTATAATATATACATACCTATTGATCTAATTTTAGATTTGAATTATATCGACTTAGAGCCCCCCTCCCCCCAACCATCCCTAGAAAATAGTCTTGAGATCCTACTGAATTTGAATACATTATACTATAATATTTTCTCTCAAGTAAAATTGCTTCGTTATAAACTATAGACCTGCACTAAGCAGTTTAATTGCATGGGCTATTTACATTTAATTTTAACACTATTCGTCTATAACACTATTCGTCTTATAATCTTTTTAAAATGAACTATTACTGAAAGTTATTTATCTACTTAATTATATTTAATGGGTGTAAAGAATAAATAACTAGTATAGACAAAATAAACAGTATACATTTTTAATTCATAGTATTCCGATTTTCGAATGACGTATACAATTAATATTATTATATTATAAAGGTTTTAGGCGTTTTATAGGCGATTTAGCTGTATATGTATTGTAATAAAATCACATTTCAACTTTTATGACTTATAATAATAATATTGAGAAAATTAAACGTATTTTCATTGCACTCGCATATAATTTCAATGACATGGAATGAAAAAGTTATAATAACTTAAATGGTTGAGAATATTTTTATTAAATTGATCTATATTATGTATACGTATATAATTTGAGCGGAAATATTTTGTTCGGTATTTGGTTGGCTAAATTTATTGATCGGATTGAGCAAGACAAAAAGCACAAAACATTTCTAATGTTAAAAAAATATGTATTGTTAAATGGAACTGTTCAAAAAGAATATGGAATGAAAGGGTTCTACTTCATCTAACCTGCAGTGAAATATATAATTTGTATGAGTATTGGCAGTCATGTAATAAAAGTACTTTAGTGTTAAAGTATTTAAATACTATTTTAAGTACACAAGTACTCAAATACGTATTTTAAATACTTTTGGAAAAAGTACTTGGACAAGTATTTTAATTACGTTCTCATAGTATCTGTATTTAAAATAAAGAACTAATTTTCAAATACTTTAGTGTGAATATTTTTTATTTTCAATTCAATTGCGTAAAATAAAAATTACAAACTGAGAATATAATATAATATACTACTGTCGTATATAATAATATATGTTTTTAAGCTATTGCACAGTTTTTATCGCGGGCCTGGCGTGGTGACTGAAAAAAATATTTTCGTAACGAAAAAGCGTGACCGTATATGTTATTATTATTTTTGTTATTTACAGTCTAACCAGTTTTCTAAGCAAAAAAAGTCTCAAATAAAATACGTACGGCGTTTATCTACCATTTATCTACAATCTACCATTATCAAAAAAAAATTCATTTTGTCATTTTCTGTTCAGTCGTCGCGTTCAAAAAGTATAACTTGAATTAATACCATACAAAAATAAATAGTTATAAATTATAATTACAATATGATACATAGCTACGAAATTGCCGCGGCAGTCGTCCCCGAGTGCCTCAGACTTTTATTTTTATGACTTATACCCAACCAAAAATTAAAATACCTTGACAAATAAAAAAAGAAGAGCAATTTATAGTTACACCAAATGAAAAGTTTAAGATAATGATGTATACAAATAATGTAAAGTGGTAAAAAAATTAGTTTAAAGTATCTGTATTTGTCCTCAAATACTTTTTTACTAATGATTCAAATAAGATGTTTATATACTTTTCAAAATAATGTATAATATGCATTTGAATACATTTATAAAGTACCTTTTACAAAACTGAATATTAGGAATGATAGGACGAAATAAACGTTCTAACTGGATATATTTATTTTTAGCTCTATCTTATTCAAATTCTTAAACGTTAGTTTTTAAGTTGACTTTATAATTTATGATGGTTACATTTAACTACAGTTTTTATTTATGCATTGCATGACAAGTTGTATTTTACATCTATAATCTATAGCTTTCAATTTTTACATGAATTTAGGAAATAAACCATTCATTTTTAGAGTCCAGCTGAAGTTAAATATTATAAAAACAAGCACACCTAGATACAAGACACATAAAGTATAACTCCCAAGTAATGAATCATGCAAGCAGTAGTGTTATATATTTATACATAATTTTAATGTTGGATTACGTACTGAAATAAAAAAAAAATATTATTTACACGATCATTGCGAATTGCGACCAATTAAAAATTAAAGAATATATCTTGTAAAAATAATAAGAAACGCAATTCAAGTTCTGTTATTTTGAAGAGTATAACTTTCGTTTATTCGATATAATACAGCAGACACAACGGAATAACTTAAAAATAATAATAATAAACATACAATAAGTGCGCGTTAATAAAATTGAATTTGCGAAAGAGAACACGAGACAACATAATATATATCACGTAAATCTATTTGAGAGGGGAAAAAATGACTTTAGCGATCTCGTATTTGCCAAAGTCTTTATTCGCACCCATCCGGAAATTTACGACGGCTTATTGTTAGTCGTCGCATACTTAAATAGTATAATAACGAGCGAGCGTCGAGAGGTTGTTTATCGTCGTCGAACGATTCGACTGCTGTTCGCGACCGTAAAAATACAATTTTACACTCGGGCCCTTTGTTTAATTGCTATTATTACAAAATATATCATTATTGTTTGACCACCGTCCAAAGTCGTAGTGCTCGCGTTTCATTTAGAACCGCTCTAGACCGCGCAGACGAGACACGGTCGGAACGCGTCCTGGTAATGGTTAAAATGGTACACGGATGATTGTTGTCTCGGTCTTACAACTTACAAGTACATAACACGGCAAATTTACGTTCAGCAGATCACGTTTAACTCGGTTAGTTTAAAAATTAGAGTGAATCGACCTATTATGAAACTCGGTGGTAAGAACATTATCTGTGTTTTTATGTGAGTTTTTCTACGATAGTTCAGTTTTTAAACGAGCATTTTTAATTTCCGCTATATTATATACGCATAACTTACTAAAAAATTGAACTATCGTAAAAAACCCACATACAAACACAGATAATGTACTTACCATCAAGTTTCATAATAGGTCGATTCACTCTAATTTTTAAACTAACGGATCTAAACGCGTTCTCCTGAGCGTACATTTGTTATGTTACGCACTATGGTCTATGACAACAATTATTATTAATGGATATGTAGCGTCCTCTTAACACTTAATATTATATAAATTATATTATTAGACCCCTTCCAACCAGTGATCACAGAAGTGAAACAAAACTTGTCGGTCTGCATTACATTCAGGTACAGTAGACTGCAGAATCAATGGTTGGCATGAACTAGTTAAAAATGTAAAGTAAAGTTACTTTTAATAAAGTTAAATAACGATAGTTACTTATTTTATTGTAAAGTAACTTCGAACTTAACGAGTTATATTTTTTCACGATATGTTGTTATTCAGATACTTTAGTTAGATAATTATGTCAAGTTAATTTTTTTTCTTATAATTATAATAAACCCTATAAATTAAAAATATATTATTTTGTTTGATCAAACTAATTCTGTTTATAAGCCAAAAAAAATTATTCGCAAATATTATTTATAACTTTTTATTTATTCACACACTATAACGGGACGTGCCTTTATGCACACCATAAAACATTATTTGATGTGGGTATTTGTTGTAAATACTAAATTGTAGACTGTCAAACATCGGCGTAACTGGGGGGCCTAGGAGGGCTCCATGGCTCATGGGTTAAATTGAACTTTGGTGCTCTAGGACTCTAGCCCCTGTACTTAACTATTAAATCCTATAGTTATATCTATACACTCATGCTGTCGAAGGGCTAAATGCACTGTTTCTGTATTTCAATAGTAATCAAAATAACGTATGTAAATACAACTTGATACAAACTTCCGAGATGACAATCTTACTGAAGTCCTAAACACATACATTTCAAAACTCTCAACAATTACACTGCAAAATAAATCCAGTGTGATTTTTAAAAAGACCTTTGTGCCATGACCTCTTAAAAAATAAATCTAATAAAATGAACCTAATTAATTAATAATGTCTGTTAGTATAAGGTTCTATACTTCTGTCATCGGATAGCCTTAATTTCTGTTTATTTTTTCTGTCGATTACTCTTATTATTTATACTATACAATATTTTTGTTTAAATGTATTTACTTTTGTCAAGTTTTATTATGTTTGGATAATGGGTATAGATTTTAAAATATACTCAGCTTAAAAATAAAAATTAACTGATTTTTAAATAAATAATTTTTTTTAATTTAACTTTTAAACAAGCAAAGTAATTTTTAACTTTAAATTAGCTTTACATTTTTTATACTAACTTAACAAGTTTTTAGCTTTAGCCTATAGTTAAAATGTACCGCCCTCCTTATATACTACAGCTTCAGAGGGTGGGTTATTTGCAATAATCTCATGTAAATCGCATAGTACTATTTGGTCTTATAAAATTATTTGGTCCAACTACCAATTTCCATCACCGATGTGGTGATGAAATATAGACAATGAATGTAAAAAATATGTGACATTTGACTGTTTGAATCACATACACTGGCACTAGCGGAGATTAAATCAAATTTCGAAGGAGCGCGGGTGGGCATATGTTTTTTATATTGTATCGCGCCTTATATCGAAGTGCCTTAGAATACGCCTACAAATATTATTATTAATTTGTATTTTGTAAATTCAATAATAAATCGCATTTCTTCAAGCACGCGTGCTTGGTCGGTCGAATACATAGCATTGCAACAATATTACCTGGTTCGGAATCTGATTCGCCGGCTTCGTACACCTTACGCCGACGTCATAGTGTTCAGTCTGGGTCGGTTCCACTCACACTGGCGTACATGAATTGTCTGCACGACTGCCGTTATCCGCGAACAAATATTTGATAATAACATATGTACACGTATTATTATGTTATTTGACGTGTCTTCCGAAACTCGGACAGGTCGCGGTCCCCTCGGGCCCAGGAGAAAATCGTTTCGTCAATATTATATTTTGGTAATGGGTTTTTTTTCACTTGTCCAAATGTTTGCATTGCTCGGAACAATAATATTCTAAACTCGTCGTAGAGTATTTATCGTTGCCTATGCGTTACCCCTTGCGAGAGGTTAGATCTTCGTTCTTTCGACTGCACCAATAGGTTAGATGATATTGTTCGCAAAGAAAGCGGAAGTATGTAAGGTTAGGTCGTACTGTATATTATTTTCAATTTTGACGAGTGGGACGGAATTATAAAAACAAAACAAAACGATTCATAATAATATATAAACACAAACATTTTATTGTTATTATTCCTCTATAAATCCAAACGTAAAAATATACACAATAACGAGACAATACATTATAATATTATTTTTCTCGATATCATATTATAATATTATTATTATTATTATTAAACAGTTATAAAAATATATAATTCCAATATATGCTCATGTTTTTTTCCAAAACTATATTCAAACATTAGTTTTATTAATTTTGAAGTGTTTATATAAATAAATAAAAAAAAGTCGTATAAATGTGTGTAAAAACGAAAAAATCAATTAAAAAAATAATATTCCAGGTATAGGTATACAATAATATTAATATAGGTAATAATATTATAACATTATGTATAGGTAATAATAACATACAGAGCTTACGGGCGGGCGGCGGAAGTGCAGGTCACTTGATTTTTTTTTTATTTAACGTTAGAACAAATTTTGTGTTTCGTCGTGTATAAATTTGATACAGCAATAATAATTATTATAATAATATAGTTCGTTCGATCTGAATGACGCGTATAATATAATATAAAATGCACAATGCGTAGGCGGAACTATTATGACTGGCGTTAATGATTGTACTATGCCCGTTGCGTGCGATAGTTCGTACGTCGATATTATAACAATATTATTAAATTATAATATTTATGGTAATAATAATATAAATTGTATATAAGTATTATATTACACTGCATTGCATTTGCGTACTGTACATTTTTGTGATACTGATTATTTACATAATATACTAATACATCGAGCGGCAGCAGCTATTCGCACAACTAGAGGCCGTGATCTTATAATAGGAACACGCTTAAAGATTATTTACATCAAATCATTTATATCATGATAATATAATAATATTATATAATATAAATATATATATAAAAAAAAAAAAACAAACAAACAATAAGTAAACAATAATCATAGTACGGTTAAAAATATGTTATTGGTCTTACGACAAAACGTTAAAGTTTATAGCAGCGGGATATATTATTAATATTAATGTGTGGCAATTTTTTTCTTCTGTTACTCGTAATATTGATTTTATATATTATATACGTATATCGTGTATACATATATATATACATAAAGAGTTTATACGCTACACTAGCTACTACTACAACTATAAATTATTTACGCAGTTGAAGCTGAAACATAAACAAAACGCATGTGACTGAAATAAAATACAAAACACGAATATAATAATATGATATTATTCTACGGACGTTAATATGGCAACAAAAATACAATAATAATAATAATAATAAAAATAAGTAATAACTAATGAATAAACTAGTGCCGAAATACTGAGTAAAAACTTATTTTCAAAAAAGGATAAAAATATTATATTAATAGAACGGCGTGGGGGTGTGTATAATTATATTATAATATTTAGCGTAAGATAATTAAAATAATATGTATTATGATGATGGGAAAGGCGCGGCGGCGTAAGTATCACTCGATCAAAAGAACCTCTGGTACCACTGGGTAGGGGGCGGAGGGGCCACCGTCGTGGTCGACGTGGTTTTCGGAAGTCTGGACCCGAATTCCCAGAGCCGGACGTCCTGTTTCTGTTGGGGCAGGTGGTGCTGTAGCCGGTGCTGCTGCTGCACTGAGTCGTCGAACTGCTGCTGCTGCTGTTGTTGATCCGGCCAACCCGTCGGCCACCACGTGGGATGCCTGCTGCTCTCGTACATCTTGTTGGTGGTTCTGTACGGGGCTGGTCCGGGGAACCTGATCAGGTTCACGCTGTCCGCCTGCACCGTGGCCGAAGCCGGGTCTTCGTCTCCTGGGAACCGGACTTGCACGCCTCCACCACCGGCGGCCGGACGCTTGACCAGCGCGGTGGCCATGTGGTTGTTCTGCTGCTGCTGTTGGTGATAGAACTGTTGCTGCTGTTGCTGGTACAACTGTTGCTGCTGTTGGTGTTGATGGAGCAGTTGCTGCTGTTGTTGGAGCTGCTCGAACTGTTGCTGCTGCCGGATACTCGCGCACAACGGGTAATACCGATACGCGTTCGGAGTCGAACAATCTGGTTCCGGTGACGACGTTGGCTCTTCCGGTTGATCGTCGTAGTATTCGGGCGTGACCGTGTCCATGACCGGCGACTGGGTCCTTCCACCCGTTGTGTACGGCAGCCGTGTGGTACTAACCGGTCTACCAATACCGCCGTCACCGTTGACTGCGGCGGCGGCAGCCACGGCTAGTACGGTCACTACGTCCTCTTCTTCGGTTTCCGGCGGAGTAGTAGCCGTCACCGGATTGTCCGTCTCCGTCACGTCAACCGCGGTAGTGGTAACTACAGGTGACGAAAACGAAGACGAGGGTAACGCGCTGGCAGTCGTCTTGAAGGTCTGCGGCGAATCTTCCGTCCCTGCAATCGTCGTTTTACTACTGTCCACGTACCTGTGAGCACAAACATAGTTAATGGAATTAAATACGTGAGCGTGTATGACAGCTGTGATACTAATTGTACGCTGTAGGAAGACTAAAATGTGGACAATTTCGGTGGTGTCTAATCTTATGAAACGCAAGGGCAACATAGATTTTAATGGTTAAGTTATATCATGTAGTATATCCCTTCCCCTTTTAATTATATGGTTAACACAACATTGGTAGACAACATTATCCGCATCATAAAATGTAACACAACAGAACAAGACAACCATTGAAAGTGTTGACGGTTGAAGATATCACCTATACTATGTCTGTCAACGTGATAGTATTTGTTGTATGAGTCATCGCTGTGATGATTGAAGTCAAAGTTTGTTCAGAAACACTATGATATACAACTATACCTAATACCTATATAAACTATATTAATACAATTTTTTAAACCCTCCGATACCATAAAATGTAAGGTATTATACTCTAACGCTTGATCACACCTAGGTTGACGGAAACACTACAGTGATAGGTATACGTATCGTATCTTCTTATGACCATCATTTTTTTTTCTTTTAAACTATTGTTAGACCATTGACACATCTCCAAGTAACATAATTTTCATTCACTTAACGTGGTTAACCTACTATACAGAGATAACATAATATGTATTGTACATTTGTACAATGTACACTAAACGTAATAAATAAATTATTTAAGTTCATAACATCCTAGCTAGTTTAATAGTCTAACTTTGCGTTGACACTATATAGACACCTAATTTACGTATACCTACCTAATCCTTGGTCTTCGCCTCTTCGGGCTTAACTTTTCTACGCGCATGGAGTAGGCTATCATGTTTTTATAATTTTCTAGTATACCTAACACAACATGGAAAACACCATGGTGCACCCTATATAATTTATATGTACAAAAACTAGTTTTAAATTGAAGATTTTAAAATTGCAAATACGCATATACACTGTCACGATATATGACACAATGTTGTAAGTTTTTTACCATATCGATATGTAAATATTATGCTAAACACGGAACAGTCGTATATTTAAACGTTAAGCTGCTCGCGCGTTAATGCGACAGTTTCAACTGTATTAATACTAAAAGAGAGAAATTAAAATTAAAATTTTTCTACTTGCGTTGAGTTCATTAAATTGTTTTCGACATTTAGGTTTAATTGAATAATAAAGAAGAATTTATAAGTTTCGTTTTCTAATTCCAACAACGTGGGAATATAAAACGTTTTATATAAGCGCGGGAACGCGAATCATTTAAATTTTTTTTCACTATGTATTTATATGGCCGTCGGGGCATGATTTCATTGAATAGCTGAAAATAACATTAGATAGGCATATTCACTTTCACAGAAAAAAATAGTTTAGAGATTTGCTAGCGATTTTGAGTATTTGCGTGCAGAACGTACATATCGCAATAAAAAACATCAAGCGGACGCGCGATCCGAACATACCAATACAATTAGTTGGGCTACCTACATTTTTTAATTAATTAGTCGTTTTTATCATACATAAAAGAATGGCTCCAGAATAGTAAAAAACACACGTTCAAAAACTCAAAAACTATACAAAACTAATTGAAAAATACGAGGAAAAATATTAATATGACAGCGATGTAATCGATTTTAGTCACGTCTATAATAGCATGTTGTTGTACCTACACCACGATTATAGATTCTATCTATAATCGTGACCTATACTAACTTGACTTGGGTGATTTTTGATTTATACACTACGGTCATAATTTATTGTTATAAATATAATAGGTAGTCGTGTCCATATTCATAATTGTACATACTCTTTAGTGAATTTATGCTGAATTTTATTATTGTTAAAAAATCAGCAAGAATCAAATGCTTCATGGGCATAAATAGAGCGACAGGGGGGGGGGGAGGTATAAGGTTGGCTTAGGTTGGCTTATCTCTCCCAGGGCCATCATAATCCCCCTAGCTATGCGGGTTTTTCTTTATTTTAAATTTTAATATTTATGTTTAAACCACTAGTAATAGATATGTATAATTATTATAAATGTATTTAATTCGATTATTAGTACCTGACTAATTACATTTTTTTCTTTTATCACTCATATTTTATTAGTATGATATTAATTCCTATCGCATAAAGATGAAATACTATTTTCCAGATGATTTGGTAAAAAGTTTTCGAGGTCCTGAAAACTTTTTTGGGCATGTAATTTTGAGTTTACACAGAGACAAAGAAAATAATGAAAAATAAAAGTCAGCATTTAATTAAAATACCTATTCTTGGTTGCCATTTTGTTTCCCCTCCGCTGGACTTCTATTTCCGACCCTTGCCTTAGGACACGTAAATAGCTTTTCTTTCGTTACATCACAGACATTGAATTACCTAATATGTAACAACTACTAAAAAGTGGCAGCCAATGCTACGGGAACATGGCGCAAGATAGATTTACAGATTTAAACTGCAGAAGCATCGGAATATAATATTACAATAATAAATTGCAGTTTGACTTACTTTGTTTTCGCGTACGTCACGGTGGTAGTCAAGTCATAAGAAGGCGGAGTGACAGTGGAGACGTCCTCAGCGTGCGTCGTCTGGTAGCGGTTACGGTACGGTCGGGGTCTCGCGGTATTCGCCGGATCCGTCGTGACAGCGGTCGCGGTAACGGTCACGGCAGTGCGGTCGTCCAGGTCGCCGTCGACTGTGGTCGTGATGGGATGGTCGGTGGTTGCGGTGTCGTCGTCTTCGTCGTCCGCAACGGTTGTGGAGGTGGCAGCGGCGGTAGTAGTTGTAGTTGTAGTTGGATTGGTTGTCGTGGTGGTTCCGGCCGTGGTGGTAGTGCCGGTAGTGAGTTCGTCCAAGGAGTCCATCGTCTGGTTGTACGAGGAGTCCACGTCACCGACCATGCCGCCGCCCAACGGTATGTTCAGTTGGAACGGTCCGGGGCTATCGGTCTTCTGTGACGGCGGGTCGGTGGTCGTCGTGGTGGCCGGCTGGTACGCCGAGGCACCCGGCAACATGGGGAATCCCCCCGCCACCCCCACCAGCGCCGTACATGGAATTCAGCTGCTTGATCAGAAAGTCCCACTGGGCCGCCTGGTTGATCTTGACCACCTTGACGCACCGGCCCATGCTGTCGGGCCGGTAACCGTCTGAACACTTGTTGAACGATGGGGCGACGAACACCGACTTGGGCGTGATCCGCCGACCGGCCACGCCGCCACCGACGCCACCGCCAGCGGTGCCCACGCCGCCGGTGGCCAGCGGCTCGTCCCTAGACGGTGGCACCAGCTGTTCCTCGATGATGACCCAGCTGCGGACGTACTCGTCCTCGCCCTTCTCGAGGTCCGCGGACGCCCAGCGGGACAGCAACAGCAACAGCAGGGCGCTCAGACGCAACGATCCGGTCATGCCTCCTAACCTAACCGACCGGACGTCGTCTCTGAAATTCCTCCATATAACCACGGACGCCTGCGGATAAAAAAATAGTATTAAAAATATTTGTATTTTCCATTTTTGACACAAGTACGATTATAATAGGCGATTGTAATGGAGGTAAGACGGTAATATGAGCACGTCTACGGTCTACCCATCACAATATTGTTGTGTATAATATGCGAAAATGCGTAAATGTATATTTATATTGTATATTTATAGTAATAACGATAGCGGCGTCGCGGAATTAATGCGAAATTAGTTCCCGTGGCGTCGTCGGTATAAAACTGAAAAAAAAGTAAGTGCACTATATAGTATATAATATCCTCAAACCACAATGGTATTTAGACCCCACCCCCTTGTTATACGCCACTCCGTGCGTAAATTACTTCGGTAAATCGATATTTCAAAACCCATCTTTATATTGATTAAACCAGCTGCAGATAGAGAGTAGAACCTAAAAAAATGTTTTAAAAATGAACAAAAAAGAACACAATGACTACAAAAAATCAGATTAAATTAAAAACTTCTTCAGATGTAGTGGATAATGATAATGTTGTCTTATAAATTTACTCAAACACCAAAAACAGCTTCGATGGATTCGCGTTTGATTCGAACTTTGCACCAAAAGTACAAAAAAAAAATATTGATCCGCTGTACAGTGTGTTTGCGGTTTCATTAGGTACGATAAATATTATTGATGTCATTGTCACCGAATTTGGTTTTTATTGTGTTGCAGATGAAACGCATTAAATCTTTTGGTTTACAGTTCACACAGATAATATTATATTATAATGTCCATTACTATTGGCATTGTTAATAATGTACGATTTTTTTATCGTTTGAATTTATAAATGATCTACTATCATAACTGAAGCGAATAATTATTATTTTTTAAATCTTTAGACGTATAATAATAGTACAATAATTATTATTGAACTACAAACGGGCAAGTGATTCCAAAACAATTATCCAATGGACCGAACGAATGTTACTCATTTATAAGGCGAATGCATAATATAATGAGGAACAATAACTAAAGCGTCAGAAAAATCATCTATTAATTAATTGTATTACTCGTTTTCTCCGTCATTTATTATACACAATATGAAATGTAGCGTGATGTAATAGTATACATTTAACGCACTGTTTGCAGAGAACTCGAAGCGTCATCCGAAACGTAAATTTTCGGTCAAAACGATTATTGTTATAATATTATTATCATTGAACACCCGCCGGCGTGCGGTGTTGTTGACACGATTTCTCGTACATCATTTCCGAAGGGAAATTAAGGAAAAAAATAATAAAAAAAATCACCTACGACGGAGAAGACCGGAAGGTCAAGCGAGCACAGCCACCGGGTGCAACATACATATTATTATATTATATACAATATAATACTACACATTATAATGCTTTCAAGGACACGTCTTCTTATCTCGCGAACGCGTACCTACTTATATATATATATATATATAAATAAATAAATACAAGTATGGGTATGATACAGACTCGTATATCGTACACATATTATTGTTCAACACGCCCTTAAAACACGATTATAACGAGGAGATAGCAGATGTAGTTGCTGTATAATACGTCGACGACGAAAAAGGTTACTCGGTTGTGCACGCACATACTTACACACTATAGGTAGGTATATACTATATACACATCTGTCGTAGGAGTCACCTACCCATATAATATTATAATACTACACCTTTAATACGGCTGCTACACGCATGACGGGCGTATTATTATGTAATTTCGCGAGGTCGGAGTTTGAAACGGAATTTACAGACCCCGATACGAACGTCATTTTACCTAAGAATAATTTCGACAACCCCTGAAGTCACTGACCGGCTGCTTTCTAAAGGATATTTTTTTTATAACGGTCCTCTTTACCGCAGATATCTATATAAAAGCCCTTAAAAAATCCAACACCACACGTGCTCCAGCTTCTTGACGAAGAAAATTTAGAATTTACGTGTTTAAATTTGGGCGATGTCTATTTCCAAACGAAGTGACATGCACATATAGACACCCATAATAAAATACATTAATACCTTTGAATATGGGCAATAATAGCCAAAAATGTTTAAAATAAGCAACACCCAACTGTAGTAATGACCTACACAGCAAAAATTATTATTTACATTTAAATTTCAGATATTTAATATTTATTATCTAATGTATATTATTATTTACATCCCTAAATCTATATGGTAAAATATTACATGGTTGAGTCATATTATAATACTGTTAGCGCATTTTAAATGGAAACAACAAAAATTGTTATGGTCTGTGTGTATATCAAATAATCACAATCACAAAATGATAAATAATTTTTTATGACTTTAATTTCAAAAATTATCAATATATTCTTAGAATATACTTATAGTTTATAAAGACTTGATTTAGGGGGATTTTTCAGTTTCTGGTATACAGGTCCATTTAAGCCCCGACCCCTATTTGTGCAGAAGCCTTTAAGTTGTATTGTTATAAGTTATAACCTATAAATGACTGCAGTACCTAATACACTGCAGACATTTACCGATGAGATCGATTTTCTGATATAATATATCGGCCATGAGCCGGTTGGTCGTCTAATATATTCGAATACAATATTAAAGGCGATTTACGGATGAAATTTAAAAAAAAAAACTGTTTTCAATTATTTCGATTACTACACAATATTCACGACCAAACTAGCCGCCGGACCGGGGTCCCAAGTCTGTATACCTACGTTTCTTTTTCATCTATTCTATAATATTATAGAATAGTATATTATACTGTATACTTAAGATTAAATCTCACCTCTTGCAGCACTATAAATCACGTTTAATCCGGACAGCGGAGAGAAAATCTCACTGAACGCTACCGCGCACACGCGGACGCACAACACGGTTTTCGCACTCCCATTAAACTATAAGTATAATTATAAGTGCGCAATATAATATTTTTCCATTTATAATCTTCCGTTGCGCGTTAAAAACTGGTCTCGTTCTATTAAGGCTATTACAATATTATCGGCGTAATACGCACATGTACGTGAACGGTACAAAAACAATAACTGCAAGTGCACCGCAAACGTAGGTGCGAGAAGAAAACGTTCGTACACGCAAAATTATTTTTATTACAATATTATCGCGGCCGACAAACGATTGGGGTAACGTGACGGAAAAAAAATAAAGCGAGAACACCTCTATACGGTACGGCCGGTAATTATTTATGTTTTATTTGATCTAGCCTCTAAGGAACAACAATCGGTCCGAGGACTTATCGCGGACAGGACTTGGAAAAAATCGTCTCCGATAACGACGACGACGACGACCGGATAACATTTGACCGGAATAATCGCTCGCGCGTCAATCGCAATCGCCTCCATAGTTATACATTCATAACGATAACAATAATATGTAGGTATAACTTATTACATATATTATAGGCACATGTATATATAAAAAAAAAAAATAGGAGATCCGTATAAAACTAATAAGACGGACCGTATCGATAACACGCGCAACAAGCCGTTGCGCAATGGATTGGTTTTGATTTTTACTCTTTTTACAGTCCGGGATATGACCTACATAATAATAATTATTAATTTATTATGATGCCATCGTCGTTGTCGGAAGGAAGTCCATATAACTTAAACTTGTTCAAATTCACCGGTGCGCCTCCTTTGCGTCATCTTCATTAATTCGAGACTGTCGTAATATCAATGCTTCTAGTAAAAGATGACGGTTAGGAGTGATATATTATTCATTCTCTATTATCAAACTTAAAGGTTATAATATTATCTGAGTTTGGAGGTCAACGTTTTACGATATTTAAATTAATAAATTGTTGAATAATATCGATTGAATCTAACAATAAGTCAGTTATTGTTATAGTTTCTTTAATAGTTTAACCATCGAAAAAAGCCTCGGTTTAGAGTATAATAGATTAACACTTCCTAAGTAATTTGTATAATAGGTCACGGTAATATGAATTCGTCAGTTTGGATACAAAAATATGAGAAATGCAAAAGAGCGATTTCGCTATGCGGTTTAGCTACCTATACGTGTTTGACAGCGACAACATAATATTATGTTTTGCTGATATCCTCCCAATAATAATCAAAACACGCGATCCGTCGGCGGTCACGCGCGTCTCGGCCCGGCGTTGAAGTAATAATAATTAATAAATAATAAATAATAAATAATAATAGTGCACACTCGTCGTCGGTCGTCGTCGTCGTGTGGACGAATACGAATCAGAAAGAAAGAAAGAAAGAAATACCCATTGCTCATACGCGTCACTCGCGTCCGGGTGTTATGTCAACGGACTGCGCGACTTCTACGCTCTGGGGTCCGTACCGCACACAACCGCCGCCCAAGTGCACACAATATAATATTATATCATGGGGGCCGTAAAATAATGCGCGATAGTGATAATAAACTACGATAATAATATGTACTGCGAAGTGGCCATGAAATTCCCGTGTCCGTCGCTGCCAATTCCATAATAACATTACGCAAGTCCACAACGTCCTTTTGAATTTCACTCTCTAGATCCGTCCCCGCGGGTCCGTCTTTCCCGGCCGACCGAGAAAGGACCCATCATCGTTATTCGATACGGATACACCCGGGTCCATAATACGAGTACAGGGTGTTTATTTTTTTTTTTTTAGATCTGAAAGTAAATTCGATTTCCGTTTGTTCGCAAACATTTAATGATTACTTAGGGAAAGTATTTACCTACATCTAACTATGACGAACGGAGTGGTGCGTCAAAAATTTGCGTGGTGTCCCACTCAGCTACAGCAGTCATCCTATTCCCCGATCATAATATTATATAGACTTTAAATGCTCGTAAATCATCGACTGTTAATAGATCGAAGGTTATGTCAAGTTTATACATCGAAATTCTCAGAAAAATATTCCACTTCCGAATATTAAATAATAAAAAAATTGTGTGGCGATATAGTTTAAAAGTCGTATAAATAGAAAGCTACAATTATATTATCTTTAAATTTCTGAGAATTACGCGGTGGCCTCGTGATAAATTAAAAAATCGCCCCATAATCTGTGTAACCACCCACTGACGCACACGCATCTTCTATACTGCCCTAAATTATTACCACAGCGCGACCCGCCTTATTGTTCCTTTCAAATCTTCTAAAAATTTTCAAAATATTATATTTTCCACATAACAAAAAAATAATAAATTGTACACGCTATCATAGATGCTTTATCATTTAATTTCTGTTTCACGTATAGTTCATATTTTCCAAATTAATATTTTAATCTTGGAAATTTAAACCCAACAGTTTAAATGTCAAAAACAGTTGTACGACAAAGTTTAAATAAACAAAAGAAGAAAAACCGCCCACATAACTCCTATAGAGCGATACCGGGGGTATTATATACAGGCCCATGGGATATAAGCTACAAACCTAGATAGACAGATACCTATCGGTAAAATATATCTTGTAGACGAGGTGTAGGTATATTATAGGTAGGCACCGATCGATTATAGATTTATAACTATTGCGCGCGCGACGTATTTGGCTCAACGACTCTCCTCTTCACCCGTCACACTAATAATATCATTAAAACAATTTTTAGAGAGACGCATATATATTATAATATATCTATACGTAATATGTAAACGCACACGCAACGATGGACACGAAACAGTAGGTGCGAAGGTCTTTCGCCGCGGGCACGATATTATTATAATATTATTATTTATTATTATTATTATTATTATTATTATTATTATTATTATTAATATTATTATCATTATTATCATTAAACATGCACAGAGGCACCACCTTTCGCTTGTCAATAACAATATTTTATACATAAACACTGCAGCTGCGACATTGTGTGTCGCGCTGAAAAGTTTTGGGCACAAAATTTCACACTTTTCTCAAGGTTAGGTCTTTTGGGATCGTTTTTATTTTTTTAAGGTTATCGTTTCGACCGTTTTACTATGATACACAAACTCAACACTATCGACAGCTGGCTCTATAGGTATATTTGTTCGTGTGTTCATATATATAGTATTATATTATATATGACTATATGAGTAGATAACTATATAAGCTAGCACTCGTGCAGACGGACGACGAAAAAACATTTTTCGATTGTTTATCACGAGTACCTACGTTATTAGATCTCGGAAAAAAAGAACTATTCTAACGGACGGCAAATCGAGTGAATTCTAATGACTATTCCATAATGTGTTTACACCAAAATGTCAAATAGGTAATATATCTAACGTATATTATAGTATTTAGTACGATTGTATTCTATACACTATACGAGTAGATACACAAAAATAAATAGAAACGCTATTGCGCTATTGCGTTGTACAATAAAGTGAACGTTATTATTCATAATTCATAATTATTATTATAAAAATGTTCCAATACGTATATATCTAATGATACATAAGCCACCCAAAATTCGTCATTCCTCTAATGAACGGTTGGCGTGAAAAACTACCGGCTTCAATGGTGGAATTATTACAATAAACTTATATAAACCTCTACAAATAATGCGTGCAGTAGAGTTCCCTTTTTCGGAGTTTTTCCGCTTCTCGGGTCAATTTCTATTTGTTTTTTTATATAAAAAACGAAAAACTTAAGACATCAAAATGTCTCGAGACAAATTGTGCTGATGATACTCGCCTCAATAGGGTTGTACGCTATGGTAAAATCGTCAAAAAAAAAATTCTTTCACAAACCTAAACTATATTATATATTATTATCAATTCAATTTCGTCGCGCGAAGGTACAGGAAAATAATTGTTGACTTAAATGTAGGTATAATTAAGAATTGTTTTAACTATTAAAATAATTGCAGGGATGAACGGGATAATATATCAAGCGATAAGCGTAAGTTAGAACACGGGCAGTATCCAGACTGCACAGCGGATCATCAGCTGGCGTGCGGCATTAAGATTTCAACGCGTTATTAAAAATTAGTTTCTGCAGTTTGAAAATGTAACGAAAATATTATTATATACATTTAAAAAGAATGTTCGATCCTGAAACGCCGAACCGAACCGTTAATACGAATTATTTTGGTAGGTTTATATTGGCGCGGGTTTTGAATTCATCTGCAGATTTAACAACATTGGTAATTGGCAATATATATTTTTTAAATCATCCGTAAATCCGCGGCAAAAGTTGCCACTATTGTGCGCAGTGTGCTATAGACTTTGTTTTTCTCGTTTGATGACGACGACGATTCTCTCAGGAGTTCACGGCATATCCGCCGGCTCGCCACCCCCCACATAGATATTACGTGTACAATAACACACAATAACGTAATATTTTATACGTCATATTGTAAATCATACAATACCCAGATACATATAACCTACCTACTCGTTGGTGGTCGTATGGCGTACACATTTCGCAGGAATTCGGTTTCTTCTATATCGACATATACGTATATAATATAACAGTAATAATAATATATAATAATGTTTTGTTGTTGTTTATCAGGCACACACGCGTATTTCAAACACACCGCGTATGTCCGTCTACCCTATATAAAAATTCACTCGATGATGTGTGCGTGTATGCACGCCGACCATGTTGACACATATATTTGATAGATTATATAGGTAGGTCGTAGGTATAATGTTGTTTCGTCCGTTATGGCGTATTATATTTATTTCCTTCTTTATTTTTCGCTTCTGACATAATAATACAAATTTTTCAGACAGAGCCCCAAGACGAACAACCCTCGTCATCGTCCCCTTAAAAGTATACCGTATATATTCGCTAACGGCATTTTATCACGATGATCCGCGCCCTCGATTTCGATCCATATATACGGTATACGTGGTATATACAATGACATAGCACTATGGCGGACAATATAAATTATTATACATATATTATAGTACACAATGTTTGGCCACCGATATTATATAATTATAATTATATCAGAGAATTATTATAGGTATGCCCTAAAAATAAACTAAATATGTATCAACTAAGAATGACCATTGAAATAAAAATAATTATAAAATGTGTTAACAAATATGAAATAATAATCATTTAAAAGATATCCTCAGATAACTCGTTTAGATAAGTACCTACCAAGTTTTATTTACCTCAATCTGGATAAAAACCTTATAATATGGCGTAATTAAATGTTGTACTCACTATGTCACGAAATACGTTTTGATATACACATAGCATAAGTTGATGCAAAACCATACATTTTAAACATCTAAATAAATCAATTTGTATTTATGTAAAGTGATAATATATCGTCTAGGTTTACGTTCCGTTAAAATTCCAAGATGAAAATACACATACGTCGTCGTATCTATGTTATAACTTATGCGCAAAGTAAAAATCGAAAAACTTGTGCGCTGCAGTGCTAGATTTTAGTGGTCAAAGTAAGAACAAGTTTTCTTATAAAAATTATATCATAAAATATCGGTACTTAGACCGTAACATATTCTGGATATACTAACGCAATAAATATATACATTCGTTTGGACCTAAATGTTAACAACGTGCGAATGATAGGTCAACGTCGGAGGAACATCACACGCGAGACATGCTGGTCGGAGAACAAAACAATTCGATTCAAATCTGAATATAAGGTAATGGCAATTGGTATAAAATTACAGTGGCGATCGTCAAATGAGAAACAATATAATACCTATAACGCGATGCGATAACATTACGATGGTCACGGTCCAAATAAATAGATGCAAAATCCAGATAACTATACAAATAATATTATATATTTGCAGCGGAGGGCCTTTATACTCGGAATGTCCATCGCTTCAAACAACGGAAATAATTAGTAATAATAATAACAACAGTTATAGTCAAAACGATGGCCAGTATATTGTATTGTATTATTATAGATACATATTTTATATAATATGTATATTTCTTTATTTCAGGGCGATATACGTGGGACGCGGCAGCTGGCGGGAGTTGATAGGCAGCTGGGACGAGTGAAAAAACAGATGCTAATTTGAGAGATCCGATTACGGTTAAATTGCTAGCCGAACACTATTTATACATTCGCGTACATTACATAAATACATTAAACTTGTGCATGTGTGTGTGGTGAATATACGCAATCATGCGATATTTCGCGTGTTGCTGTTTATTTGTTCGTTATAATGTGTTGGTATTATCCCGAGTTGACGACCTTCAAATATAGGTACGTATTATAAGTGTATCGTGTATGTAACCCCGGTCATTCCGCAAGTACTCTTCGGCCGATCGAAAACAGAAAAACCGACGGGACACGAGCAGTAATGTGTAACGAAAACGGCAATATTGAATATACCCGAACACACAAATCGCCACAATTTACCACCTTGGTAGGTACCTATAACAACCCGTAAAAGTACGCATAATTATTCATTGCAGATGAGATGTGAGTGTACATCTCCTCCTCACTGTCTTCAGAATTCTTGTAGCACAACATTTTACCGCGAAAAACGTGCGTATCCGCGGGGAGAGATGACGCCAATTATCATTTTAGTCGGCTAATTATTTTTCGGGACATTTCAGTTTAGAATACGACCACTTACGACTATAATATTGCTAGTATGCGGCGATAGAACATGAGCACATGACCTGTTGTAGCCTATATAAGGCCGACTTAATAATCACCAAGTCTCGACCGACCGCGGTCGACGATAATAATTTGTAATATTTCACACAGAATTAAACGCACATCATCCGATCATCGTGCACTGTGCTGCACATAATATAATATATTTATATAATAAACAGTAACCTTACGCAATACTTTACGCTTAGTTGCAGACCGCGTTCGTGTCTTGCGCTTGTTTTACCGTATTCAAAACACGTGTAAAACGGATCGTCGACATTTGCATACGAAATTACAAAAGACGACGTTTTAATAAAGTTCACCCCGCACCACCACTGATGCGCGCGCATCGCACGATTACAATATATGTATATATTATATAGAGGTACACACTATATAAATTGCATAGATCACTCCTGCTGAATTAATGTATAATATATTATGCGGCCGTGAAACGCGTTCGACGTGCTTAATTTTATCGAACGGTCTTATAACTACTATAATATGTACCTACCTATAATAACTACATACTATACTATATATTATATACGTATGTATACAATTTATTATTATATATATTATATATTTTGTTGTGTCCGCAAAACTAACTAATTATTTTGGAATAGCTATGGTATGAGTACCTGATACCTACCTAGTTATCGTTGTACACTTTCGCGAACTATAAAACGCGTCCGCTGTTTAATGTTCTGCAAGTATTAAACTTACATCTACCTATAGATTCTATGTGTCTACCTCTAATCCACTAATTTTTAAAAGTGTATATTGTACACAATTTTTTAAAGCAAAATCAGTTTGAAACACCAAAGTCAAAGAACCGCATCACAACACACACGCTCACTCACATAATTATATTATTTACGACTTTACTGACAGCAAATATGTGAAATTTATTTCTTACATGAGAATCTGGGATTCTTACGTAGATATCTTACGTAGGTACAAACTTATTCGCTATGATTATTCATTGTTCCCATTATTAAATTTTTTGTCCACGAATTCTTTTTCGGGTTTACTCGCCTTCAACTGCCTTGAACAGTTGAACAAACGGTTCAACTTTTTATCTCATTTAAAGATATTTTTAAGCAATTACACACACGAATCATTATCATTCTATTTTATCACAATATATATATACATATTTGTCAGTACCAATTATTAATTATATACATATATAATATATATATCGTCCGACAGAAATCATTTCATAAATAACCTTCGCGTGAATTTAAATTAAATTATATTTGCGCACGAGAATTAAATTATATGTGTACTAGTATAGGACTTTTCTTATTATATTATTAATTTCTATTTTCTATTCTTATATAGTTATATAAATACAGTACCTACCTATATAATTACGAAAAGTTGCTTTAGTGCCAACTTATGATTGTTTTGCAAACCTATATACACAAATAATAAAAAAAATATTTTGGTTATTATTTTTATTTTCATAATTTACAGTTACACTTATAATATGGTGATTCATTATTTGCTTATACTACAATATTAGTTTGTTGATTTTAGAATGTATCTATAAACTGTATTATTTTGAAATCTAGCGGAAAATCAATTATTAATACAAAGAAAGTATTCATAAAAAGTTAGGTACGCAACGCGGGTTGTTCTTTGAAGACCTTTATTGTGAGTTAAACTATTGTTGAAAATTGTATAAGCACAATTTTGTTTTGGGCTCTGAAGCAATACTGAAAAACGGTCAATTCGTTTGTAGATATTAAAATACAAAAAAAAATGTATGAAAAACAGTTCAATTTTTTTTTAAACCAAACATACTATAATAGCTTGTAAACAGCAAGTGTCAAATAACAATGCGTTAAAAACTAAAATTATAGTAAATTCTTTTTTATAACATTAAATTAATGAAACGAACGCAGTTTAAAACCATTGTATAGGATCAACCAAGTCAAAAAAAATCATTCTGTTACAATTTGTCATAATCTGATTAAAATTTGCTTTCTGTTATAATAATATGTAACTAATCAAAATTTGCATAAGTCTTCAAATTTTCTAACTTTGATGAAAAAATATCACTGTTACACCGCAAGTATTTTTCATTATATTTTTTTCTAAAAAATGATAAATGTTTATTAAACTCGTGAATAATCCTAATATTTGCAGTTTGTAGCCGCATGTTTTTGGTTGTACCTATAACTTATAGGACATACGTATATAGTAGCATATGTATAGACATAATAATATAACATAGTATTACATAATATTATTGTAATACTACGCGATCTCATATAAACAATTTTCACGAAGAAGTAATATCGATGTCTGGCAACATCGTCTGTCGTCTCGTCAATCAGTCCCAAATCATGTGTGAGACTTATAACGATTGAATCGAAAACGCCCGAAAATACCACCGCGGATTCAGCAATACTCGCGAACGGCGGTGGAAAAATGTGCACCCCTGTCCGGGCGGTGGTCGAATGTGTGAGGAAACTCGCAGGAAAAACCTAATACCTACGCTTACCGTCGTGGTCTTCAAGATTATCGGTTGAACAGGTGAGAAAATAAGTATTATACGCATTTATACGCGAAACCTACAGCGACGATTACACGTCGCGCGTTACGCGATAAATATGATATAATAGCATCTGCAGGACACGACACCGCGGTGATCGCATTGTGTTTGAACGTGAAAAGGATGATAATAATATAATAATAATACGAACTGCGTCAGTTGAGATGCGTTTCGGGATCCTAACCCCGTCGGGGTCTGGATCCGCGCTGCGAGGCACTACACATTATTGCGTTAATATTATATTATATATTTTGCGCAGTGGATATTATATAGGAACGAGTATAATGATATTATATTATATCATGTTTTACCCGAGTGCGCAATCTTTTACCGTCGGTTTAAGGTATACGCCGCCTATAATCTTGTTTTCTGTTTTCGCTGTGATCCTAGATCCGCAATAGGGGAATATAATAATTATTAATATATTTATAGTGATTTTATCTAAATTGCCGGTATGCATGTACAATATGCATAAAACCAATTGATGAGTCTCAATTTTGTCATTATGGTTGTTATTTTTTTTAGCCCCCTTAAAAAATGATTTGTGAAAGTTCAATATCACGGATACGGCAGATAAAAAACGTAAATTTCAGTAATGAATCAGACGAAAATTACAAAATTGTTAACTTTATCAGCTGTAGGTATAATAGATGATCTAATATAATATGATTTAAGGTCGTGGCAAGTGTTACCATAATAATATTATATCGTAGTGATAGCTAATCGGCCTTTGAATGCAGCTGATTATAGACAAAACAAAATAATAGTAATGAATATACTAATATATACCCAAGTTAATGAATATTCAAAATAATAGGAATGACTAAAAATAATAAATTCATTGATGAAAAAATTTTCAAGTCATTGCTATTACTAGCCAACAATTTCTCCCTAATTATAACTAAATTATAATTTATAAATATTATTAATATATTAGGTACAACTGTACAAGTAATTGTAATAATTATATTAACTGACAGTATTTAGTTCACAATTTTAAATTAGTTTTGAGTTCCATTTTCTTTTCATCTTAAATATTTAAAAAAAATTAATAATAATAATTTGTTGAGTTCGTAAAATTAAATTAACTTTATTTAAACTTGTTAGTTATTAATTATTTGTTACTGCTCAACCCGTGAAATACCTTATAAAACTTTCAAAACGGAAATAATTCGGACGCAATTCGACTACGTAAATTATTTATGGTAAAGTTTTGTCCCGAACCGCTCTTATCGATCTGGGACGCAATGGTATAGGTATACTGCGAGAAATAACCGCGATTAAAAAACGATAAATCCTGTCCCCGGTTCAAAAATAAACAGTGGAAGCGGCGGATGAAAAGCTTTAACTATAAAATATTGTCAATTTAAAATTGATGGAATATATCGAACCAAAAATTGTTGTATTACTTTGTTTTATTCGGGCAGCTCTTGGTCAATGGCATACGTTATATACGCATAATATTATGTAGCTAAAACAAAATACGATTTGAGTCAACCCCCGACGTAAATATTTTGATTTTCAGACCTACAACTGTCCGTGATATACGGCTACGTTGATTTACAAGCGATGACAGCGAGTTCGCGGTCGGCAACGGTTTGCAGACATTTCAAACAAGAGGACCGATTTAGAAAAGGATGGAAAAGGGCGCACGAGTGCTCGTCGACTAACCAGAGCGTGACGGCCGACCGTCTTCATAAATGACGCTCCATCGAGTTTAGAAACGGCGACGACCGACCTAACTATACATAAATAATATATATAGCCTCTTAAGCACGATCCTTCCTCCTTTACTTTTGCCAGCTTCGATGCCGCGGGTTATCGTCAAGGGCAAGTTCGCACTTCGCCGCCACGACCTCTCGCCGACCGGCCGCATCAGGCACGAATATTATTAATACCATTAATATTTTACGATGTATATTATTATTATTTTTACTCCATTGTACAACTGTGTGTCAGTGTCACTTCCGACGAAACTACTCGATATAGTCGATAGTGGTTCGAACCTGCTGTTTATGCGTCGGGCGTTGTTTTTTTTTTACTCTCCGTTCTTTCCCAATCGAATTATTAGTTTTGTTTTCGACAAAACTGACAATAATATAATAATAATAATAATAATAATAATAATAATGAATAATGACGATACACACGCGTAAGTGCCTTATACCTACTATCCGTTCTTCGGGATACTTGACTAAAAATCCTGGGCAATTAAAAGACAGTTCGATACATACTATTATTATTATTATTTTGTTTCTATTTTTCTCAATTTATATCTTTTCATTGAAAGTCACCTACAAAAAACATATTATATGTCTATATTATAGACTGTAGTCATACGTTCGTTACGATATTATATAATCATACACCTTAGCACAATGCTTGTTTTTCAATATTATCGAGGTTTTACTATAGGTTTTATTATTATATATTTTATAATGCCAAGTATTAACAACCATAGCATAGACTAGATAATATTATTGCGTGTCGTATGACAATTTATACCTACATAATACGTATAAACGCATTATATACGCATTATATATTATTATATTCAATGACATGTGCGTATTTATACATCGTGGTTTTCAATTGAAATGCAATCTTAACATATTTTCCGAAATTTAGCCAAATTCATATTTATACGTTATTAAGTTAATTCGAATAAAATCAGGGAAAAAAATTCAGTAAGACTAACAAGACAAATTCTATATAGAAAATTAAATTATGACCAACTTGGTTTAATCAAATATTTATTGCAAAAATAAAAATATTATATGTTAATTGCCAATAACCTCTGCAAGCATAATAGTTACTTTAGTAATGTTGGAACATTCACAGCTGTTAGAGGTATATAAAATGTCATTATTAAAAATCAAAAACTAATAAATAATAAAACTTATTTTAATAAAAAGAAAATGCATTATGTATTTGTAAGTTGTATAATATTTGACAATTAAATCACAAGTATCAACTATAAAAACTGAAAAAAAATTTTAAAAAGATGGGTAAGTGGATGTTGTTCTGCTGTACAGTAGGTTACAAGTGGGTCACTGTATAATGGATAGTATTAAATTTGAATTCAATGATAAAATATCACTGCATAAGAAAAACGATTCTGAGTGGAGACGGTTTGTCAGTCTAGGTATTAGACATACCTATTATAGGTATACTTATCTATGGTATTAAAATAAAAATTGACCTATAATAGGTACATATCTATAATAAATTCCAAATTATTCATATCACAATATCCATTAGGTAACGCGTCATACATCAACAACAAACCGTACGTTGGTACTATCATAGATATATAATAGTATACTTTAGAAGTTTCAAGTACCCATGAATAATATTATACAATCACAACAAACAACTAAAATAGTTATTCCCAGTTTTTTATATGTAATTTCGTCCAAATTTGAGCTTAAAATGACTATAAAAATAAACTGCGCTTATG
>NC_042494.1:4385393-4445178 GCF_005508785.2 Acyrthosiphon pisum
TCACTGCTATTGTAATAATATATCAGGAGCATTGTATTACATTTTTACACTTTTTGGCCCAACAGATAAAACTTTATTGATATTTATAGAAAAAAAAACTAAAAATATTGAAAACTAAGAATGTCCGTAAACAGCTCAAAAAGAGTCAAATTATTTTCAAAATTTAATCGTATAAAGAAAATACTAATATAAACATTCAGTGAAATTTTCAAGTATCTACAGTCATATGTTTTTTAATTACAACAAAATAAGGAAATCGTTACATGAGAAATCGAGTGAATATGAAATGTAAAAATATGAATTTCAAACGCTCATAAAAATTTAATTTGACTTTCTTGTAGACATTTTTTTTTTTTGATAAAGATAGATAAACTTATGAAGAATCTTGTATTACATTTTAAAATCTTAGATTAAAAAAGAAAAATTTTTACGAATTATTAACTCAAAATAATTTGCAAATTTTCGTCATTTTTACGTATTTTGTCAATATTTGAACTTAAGATGCTTATAAAAAAAAATTGTGACGATGGATTATTAATTTTTTTTCATCTACCTTTGAGGGGCCGGAGTGGCGCAGTGGTCACACAGTTGACTTACGACTCACACAGTCATCGGTTCGATTCATAGCAAAGTGCAAAAAATGTGTGTGATTCTACGCAGTCACCATTTTCCCGTGCTGTCGTCCGATTGCGTCATCCGGTTTCCAACTAGGTCCCACTCCACTGGGAGTGAAGACCGCACATGTCTCCTCTTGGAGAAGGGGGGTAGTATCATGCATATAGTGATATATACATTGATAAATAGATCACATGATCTCCCTACTACCCACTTGTGATAAGCATTGTCAAAGACCTTGAGGTCGTTACAATGAACAAATATAAAAAAAAAAAAAAAAAAAAATCTACCTTTGAAACAATATACTATAGGAGCCTTCTATTAAATTTTCAAGCTTTTTTAAACAACAAATAAAATTTTATTGATATTTATAGAAAAAAAAACTTAAAAAAAATGGAAACTGAAAATGTCCATAAAGAGCTCAAAATAAGTCATAATATTTGGAAAATTTTATGGTGTATAGAAAATGCTAATATAAACATTCAGTCAAAATTTCATGTACTTACGGCCATTTGTTTAAGAGTTGCACTAAAAACCAAAATCAATTTTCCCGAAAACAGATTTTGCATAAAAATTCCCGTTTTTCCTTAATTTTTGTTTTGTTTTTCACGCCGCTTTTGAAAACTACTGGAAAAACTTTACTTTCGACCCCCCAAAGTACCAACTAGATTCATTTTCCTATTAGAAAAGGTACTGTTGAAGAAAATCTAAGCATTTTTTCTGTCCTAAAAGGTAATGACAGACACAAAAAAAAAAAAAATAAAAAAAAAACACACATCATTGTAAAATCAATACATTCATCGTTTCACTCAGAATCTAAAATTTAATCTTAAATGGTTACTTTTATTGATATGCTGCTATACGTCGACATAAAGGTTTATTATAAATTTTCGGTTGGTATATTTTTGCTGACATTTTTACTTTGACGTTTGAACCCTTATACACATTAGTTAAACTTTATTTGGAATTCGCTCTTTTGTAATATAAATTATGATGATAATAAATCTGTAATTGTCAACTTTGTCACTTTTGACAATATAGTATATAGAATTGAGCTATTGCGTTTCGCCTTTGTTTGTTGGAAGATCAAAGAAACATAAATGTCAACCCAAAACTGATACCATTGAGTATAAAGTAGATCTTTCGTCTTTGATTATTATAGTTTTTATAGTAGGTATCGAAAACCAGAAGATATACAAAAAAAATCATCCTGTGCAAATTGTATTGTTTTGAAATTAGTATAAGGAAAATTAAAACGAAATTTGATTTTGAAAGCGCAAATGTTGTAGCTCCGTCAATTGTTTTCTATATACTTAATTTATTTATTTTTTGAAAATCATATACCTATAGTTCAGAAGTTCACATTGTAGTTTTTTTATAAATAATAATTATTTATGTTGTAATAAGTTAATTAATATATATTAGTATATTACCAATGTTTTTAAATATTTTATTTTGTTTTTCTTATTACAATAAATTCGCATAATTTTTATTAAATACAATTTTAAAAAAATCGAAAAAATACATGCACGACCGGCTACTATATAGGTAATAACTCGTGTTTTCATCCGTCTTAATGTTCGCAGTCTAAACATTGTACACGCGTAATATTAATGTATGTAAGAAATTAATTATTATCTATTGAAAGTATGAGTGTACAAGTACTATCATTATGGCAATACGCATATTATGCGTATATATAGTGTTGACATTTAATTTAAAAATCCAAAGTCATAAAGTATTCTGTATTTTCACGCATATGTCATTACTCAAAATAGTTCATAATTTAAATATTTGTTTCAATAGTTATGTGCCTATAATGCGGCTATATATTTCTACAAAATACTGTATACAAACCTAAGATTAAATTTTATCTTGACAATTCCAATAACATATTGTGAAAACTTAACAAAATAACAAATAGCATATAGATCAGCACAGCAACACCAAAAAATAATTTTAAAGAGTATAGACTTACTATTAGGACTTAAGGTAGCTACATCTGTCGTTGGTGTACCATATAATAATGAGTGCGATGAATAGGTAAATACGCGAGGACAGAGACTGTGAAGACAAATGATGGAAGACGTCGCAGTCTTCGTGGTCGATGTGTAACTGTCGTGGGTGCTTGTTTGTCGGGAATCTCGGGAGAATGAGCCCAACCGTCGTCACGGGACCCCAATTTCCAACATATTAATTACCGGGTAGATATGTAGGTAATCGGATTACGCGATGTACAATATAATAATATTATGTATATGTATATAGTGCCGATGATTCATCTTTGCGGCGACCGTGTATCGATTGCTGGTGGACGGTGCAGGTAATAAAGAAAAAATAAATAATAATAAACGAGTTTTAAGTCAACGACACGCCCCTCCTACCCTTTCCCTCTGTCCTTGGTCGAAAACCTCTTATGAATCACACCTGTTTGATCAACCCCCTAATAGCAGTGTATCGAGACCCGCCACGCGCGATGAATCATCTCTTCAGCCGCGACAACGACACTACAGCAAGACGACGACAACTCGTGCGCGGTCAACCGACTTAAAGATACGATCTACCACTACTAATCACTTTACACAAATGAATCATTCGGACGGGCACTGTTGTTTTCACGGGAAACAAACGAAACTCGGTCCGTATAGTATAACGCGTTGACGAATGACACCGCGATTGCAGTGGAGTAACGATTGTAAGATATATAGTTATTCTCCGACTGACGTACATAATCCATATAAATCCTGAAACTCGACAACGAAACTAAAATCCGTTCACTATTATACAGTATAATAAAAAAAGTATAGTTCTTTAAATAATCGCACATTATCCTAACCTGCTTAAGATCGGCTACAATACCTAGGTATTTATAATTATTATAGGTAACCTATACGGCTATACTATATATTATTATTATGCGTGATATAAATAAATTATCTTTTGTTGGGAAGTTATTATAATTATTATATAAACGATATTAGCCTGCCGTTCTTTTCAAAAAAGAATAATACATTAACGTGATTCATAAGCTATAATAATTAATAATAGCCAACTTGTTTTGTCCATTTTTTTTTTTTTTTTTGATTATTTGTTGCATAATTTTAAACACTCATACTGCAGGTATTATGTATTCATTAAAAAAAAAAATTTAGACGATATATTACGATTTAATACTGTTTAATATTTTGATTAGACATACCTAATATTTTCGTTTACATCATTGTACTATTATAGTATTTATTTTCAACTATTGAGTTCAATAAATTGCAAGTGCATTAGAATTCAAAATTCACAAATATGTATTATGTATACAATATACTTCAACGTTAATTACGCCTAAAAGTCATACCTCAACTCTAGTGTTATAAAATATAATGGAAAAAAAAAACGATACAAGTACAATATTTCAATGATCACATATTACAATATGTGTTAAGACGGGTGCACATAGTTAGCCTATAATAACCCGTTGATCTACTCAAAGAACAATGACCTAGAGTTTGAATCTTCTAAATGTGTTATTTTTCGGTCGCAGCCTATAACTACTTGACCTGATTTTTATTTCTATTTTGCGTGCACAAAACAAATAAGATGAGTCCTTCGAAAAGTAAAAAATTGTACCCAGAATAGAAGCCAAAAGACCTCGTCGCATACACCGCACACACGCACAAATACAACGAAACAACAACGACGACGACGACGACGACAACAACATAAAAGCCCATGGACGACGGATAATTAAATTAACGACATTGTGAACGCGCGCGAACATATTCTCTAGAAAATATCCAGTAACGACTTAATGCGCGTGGTTCGGAACCCAATGAACCCTCAAGACTCAAGAGAGAGAGAGAGAGAGAGAGAGAGAGTGAGATAGACAATGCGTTACTTACTTAAAGACTGGGAAGGTGAATAGATAATAATACCTATGCATCCTATAGATGGCGTGCACCATGTTATACGTATAATGGCATAACCTATAAAAAAAAAAAAATGGTAAGTACACCAGACTATCGTAATAATAATTTACGGCGTAATGAGACGCATTAGCTGCCCGCCTGCCGCCGATTCAAAATTACACATCACGAGTGGCGCAGATGCAGCTGCTATAACGACGACGTCCTTTACAATCGAACTCGTTATATTTTTTTTCGTATACAATGTACTTACGTTATATTAATAGGTGCTATACTTACCCTATCGGGACCGAAGTCCGTCAGCATTTGAGTCATAGAGAACTCCAAACCCACATGTGGTATGTTGGTCTTTATTGTGATATTTTAATTAAGAGGCAAGTTATGAGCATTTTAAAACTGTACATTTTTTTAAATTTTTAAAATGATTATAACTTGACTCAAAATTGAAATACCAATAAAAGCCTTCGAGACGATAAGCTTACCTATACATTTTATAATAGGTCAACTCACTCTATAATTTTAAGAACAACAGAGTAAAATGGATTATTGTGAATATAAAATGTACCATGTTGTACTTTAGCAAGACGGACGAAACTGCACATATGGGTATGTCGTCATCCTAATGGATGTATATTTTTTCGATAAGGTATGATAGGAACTGTACGTTAGAGACCTCAAAAAGAAAGAACCGCGCGAAACGCCACCCCGATCAAAAGCATATAAATCTATATAATGTAATACATTTATTACGATTTACGAGTACGACTATTTAATTTAGCGTGACAAACGCGAGAGTGTATGTCGTAGTCGTGTTTTTGAATTATAATTTCAAATTCGGCAAGATTCGCTGGACATGGATTAAACTACGCTTACCTACCGTGAAAATTCGCGTGAAATTCGTCGTCGGCGGCTGCTATATATACATATTATTATTATTATTATTATTATTATGACAGCCGATCGACCAAGCCGAAATATGATTTACCTATCACGAAAAGAAAATCACACACGTGTACTCGTATACATAGGCGCAATTAGGTGGGGGCTAGGGGGGGCTTAGCCCCTCCAAATATTTTTTTAGCCCCCCCAAATAAAGCCATGACTTACGAATTTTTTATTTGTCATAGAAATTGGAAAATTTTTTTTTTGAATTAAAAAAAACCTGAAATTATTATTATTTCAGTTATTATCCTGCAGGTTGCACATTCCATAAAAAAAATATACACGAGTTAAACGCATTACAGTCACACTGGTTATATTTGTTGTCACCACGGTTCTATATCTACAACCGTGGTTGTCACTTATCAGTTATCGGCTAACAGTATGAGTTGACAGTTATTATATCGCTGTTCAAATGTTTGTGGCAATCAATAAATATTGAAAGGGATCTAACTAATAGTTTGGAGACAAAAACAATTATTGATAAATTTGGAGCAGCTCATAGAAAATTAGTATTTTATTGAATAATAACTAAATTTAAAATTGAAATATTGTAATATCATAATATCATATGAATTTATTTGTCAGTAGCCATCCGGTTTATAAGGTTTTGGGGGTGCGGGGGCGAAGCGGGTTAGTGTGACTTATACAATTCTAGCCCCCCCAAAAAATTTACCCTAGTTGCGCCTATGCTCGTATATTATAATTCCGACGATTACGGGCACCGGTTTTTTTCTACTATTTTTTTTTTTTATACAGATTTCAACGAACTACAAAGTAATTATATTTTATTAATAAAATATAACCATGTTCTTAACTATCCATGTGTATACACTGCACATCCCCTATAATCTGATAGGTTGCAGGCATATAGCTGGCATATAGTTCGATCAATAAAAAAATAAAATTGTGTCATCGTAATGATACCTGTAATATTTTATGCTCAGTCATAAAAGTCTGAAAAGAATTCACTTTCTTCGTTTTTATTAATGCTCGATTCATTTAGTTACGAACGTATTATGTCGAAATCCCGAAAACGTTGTAATTTGCCATATCCGAATCATCTTAAAACACTTGCAATGCACGTCGAAAATGAATGAATTTGTGAGTGGTTTTTTTATTTAATTTTTTTTATTTATATTATTTATTTATATATTTCATTTCATAATGATCATTGAATTGTTCTCTTGAAAATTCGTCTACTAACTTAATCCGCAACAAGTAATAATGGACGGATGGGTACTTATATAAAGAAGGACCATGATTGCAACTATTTTTTTTGAGACCATTTTATACTATGTACGACGAATCTACTATGAAAATTACTCGACGGAAACCCTCCAAGTATATAGGAACTCACGGAATCTCGGTGGAACAAATCCAAATATACGATAAAGGTGCCACACTTGACCGATGGTGGTATACGCGCGATCGATATAATTATGTGGTACGTTCAGAAGAAAAAAGACTACAAGATAAAGTTTTCACACTCGATCATGGATGAATGCTTGGGAAATCCGATGAAAGACGTGTTCTATACTTCTATATGGTGATAGTGGAACAGCATCCCGGATATTACATTAATTTCACGTGCCTATCAAGACAAGATATTTTCCGGACCCGGATCAAAAACCTACAGAAACGCATGAACTCCGAGTGCATAGTCAATAACACAGGTATAGGGTTAAGAACTTAAGGTAGGACGACTTTTCCATAGATATTAAGTATGCGTATATAATATATTATAATATACACGGAAATTTCGTTACGATAATTATAATATAATTATCCACAATAATAAAACCGAACAGGGTGCGTTTCAGGAATGAAACCTTTCAAAATGGTGTTTCTAAACGTGGGCAGTCCTGTACTTCTGTAACAAAGACCAGAGCCACTTGAAAAACTGGGATACGACATAGAGTTTTCTCAAAGAGACCTTCATAGTCGGGAGGAGGAACAGAGACTGCCGGCTGATAACGCACGTAAATGTGGATAGCGAAGGTGTTCAATGGGTTTTGGAGAGCGAAATGCCAACATACAGGACTTTGTCATATATCATGTGAGTTGCTATATGGGTCAAACATATGTCGATACCCGTGTTCGAGAACTTGATCCCAGTTATGGACGACTTAGACTATTGTAAAAAAGATTTTCCACCGTCTCAGTAAACACATCCGCAACTATCCCGATATTCCGACTATTATCATAATAATGTATATTATTTTCGTTTGATTTATTGAGAATTTCGATTTTCCTACTTTTACTAAATGTATAATGATAATATGTCGCAATATTAGATTATAAATCGTTATATCAAGTCCATACAAATCATTTATTATATAATACTTATGAACACGTTTGTTCTTTCATTAATTATTCATCGTAGTAAATGTATATATTGGTACTGCGTATGTCCTATTAAACAAGTACGGAACCAACTCGATGACAGATATTGTTTACGAAAAGAAAAAAATATGTGGACAAGGGCAATAATTGTAAATATCTACATTCTTATCCATATAATAATATAATATTATATACCTATCTATCGCATTGGGTCGTCGCTGACACGATATTAGTAATAACATAATATGATACTTAGAACGCAACTTCCGTACCTACGATATATATTATATTATATTCGTATACATGTTGACTTTCTCCCATGTGCTTTATTCAGGCTAAATTGATTTCACTTATCCCCGGTGTCGTGTGTTATGTTTGGAGCCGATAAAAGACATTTTTTTTCGACTCGTCCGATCGTTCGACAAGGCCGATGCGCCGTCTATCCGGGTACCTCCTACAGCATCTCGACAATAAGTATTTAGTTGCAGATGTTAATCGCGCAGAGTGCGAACAAAGGGAATTTGTTGATTGCCACTTCCGAAAGCGACGAGTCATTTAAAAAATGTATATAGTTATACATACCTATGTATAAAAAAAATTATGATCATCCCAGACTGGGAGAAGCGTCGTATTATCGTATATGACAATGTGCTTTATTAAACTCCCGTCGGCAACTTTGTTGCGGCGCGATGAGCCCAAAGTAGGTGAACTCGATGTAAAGGTCCAATCGATCAAGCAGTGTGTACACTTAATACCGGAAATACGATGATTTTGATATCGTTATTATAATTACGAAACCTATTTGACCGAAATAAAAACAATTTTTACAAATAAACTGCATATTGAAAGAGAAAAAAAACCAGTAATGCCAAACCGTGACCTAAGTGTGCATAATTTTGTATTCCTTCGTAATACACGACTACTATTATACGCACTGTTGTTAAAAATAAAAAAAATGTATAAATCGTTATTATAATAACAAAAACATAATAATATATTAATATACTATACAACACACACCACACATATATAATATTATTGTAAATTATATAACATTGCGGAAAATATGAAAACTACTAAAAATTGTTCCTAAAAGTCTTTCTTAAGATTCACTTTCACTGTCACTGTACACATATATCGATTGTTTCGGCTCTATTATTATTATATAGTATTATTATTATATGGGCACTATTACATATATACATATAGGAACCCGGTGTGTACCGACAACAATGCTGTCGTTCGAGAGACAAGAAAACATCTAACGTAACGCAATTTCGTGCAGTTTTTCATAATTTAGTTCCAACAGTTTGTACCCGTTAACCCTCTTTCACCTATATTTATAATAATACGTATAGGTTTTTATTATATATAGTAGTATACGATAATAATAATAATTATTATTGTCACATCGTTTCCGGATTGATTTGCTAAACATTGGCATTATATTTTCTCTTTTAGAGTAACAAAATAATAATAATTTGCAAATCGGTTACAATATACGACAGATACGTGACATTAAAATAAACAGTTCATGAAATAAATGTTTAATTTTACGAACACACATGATACCGCAGCTGTTAATGCATTATTATTATTATTGTATATAGGTATACAATTATTAATTTTCTATGAGCGATTTCAAAAAAAGATCCTTGGCCTCAAGTTTAAAAATAATTCATTTTCATAAAAATAAAAACTGTGTTCACCGTAAATGTTTGTTAAATGAAATAATATAATATTTTGTTTAATAAATTATTCAATATTATTTTATCAAGGTTACTAGGTACGGTACTCGTGCAAAGTTATTCGTATTGGATTAATCTCCTAGCAAGATATTGAAAATAAAACCGATAAAATTCCTATTGTTGAACAGATTATGGTTGAAAATAATGTCAATGTGATTAAAGTTTTGATTTTGCAGTACTAAACAAAATAGATTCATTTGTTTTACAAACATAACGTTTTAATCCATTATGGTTAACCTAACCAACTTGGTGTTATTAGGTACCTAACATAAAAAATAAATAAAATAATAATAAAAAGGGTGTGTTCAAACATGATAATTATATACTATTTAGAACAATTATTTAGAATAACAATTATAAAAAAAGAAACATATACCTAAAATAATATAGGCATGTTATTGTAAAACACATATAAACAAAAAAATTAATAGTAAGAACATATAACTTATAAGAACACTTTATTTAGGTAATAGATTAAAATTAGAAAGTATATATTTGCAATTTCTAAAAATGTATATTATATAGTAAAAATATGACCTAATTTAATTCACGATTTATACCTAGGTACTTAATTAATCAATATAAACCTTGCACTTACACAACAAGTTTTAAATTGATCCAATAACCGAATTATATAAAATAATGTTCCAAGACTAAATAGTATGCGTATTAGATAGATGCCAGGCTACGCTGCACCTAACCGGCTGGTCATATGGATCAGTGCCGATTCTAAGAGATAAATATATATTACATATAGGTACTAAATTCTTTCCGGGTAGATTTATTTTCGGTTAATTTTTTGTATGGGACCACCTTAAAATAATAAACTTTTTTCGTAACAATAAAAAATCAATTAGTGAACAAAATGTAGTACATTATATATAGAGGTCAACTGCCTTATTAGACGATTAAGATAAGCGTGTGCACTGTGCATTGAAATGGTAATATTAAATGGAACCCGTATATATTATATCTAGATAGGTATATATATATGCGCAGTTGCTGTGTGCGCTTGTTATAATATTGTATATTTATTATTTACTAAATAATATACTACATTAGTATATTATTATGCTGTTGTACCTCTGTGCAAATCGCCGCAACGCAATGCATGTTTTCTATTTTTTGGTTTACCAAATAATCGAACAGCGTTTTATTTTAATTCGTGTCATAATTTGGCAATTCACTTAAATGAATAACAATATATCGAATAAAATCAAAATATTTATTTATCACAATATATACGCATATAATAATACACGGTGTACCTAATATTACATGTGATAAGTACCTATCTAAGTATTTTTCACTTAGAATCCAGGCCGATAAATTGACATAGATAATTATATTCATATACGTTAATATAGTGAATGAGTTATTATTTTTAAATTTTAAAGCTGAAGTATAGTAATGGAGCTAATTAAGACATTTAACCATAGAGTTTTAATTTGATAGAAAAAGTAGTTTTTGTTGAAAAAAATGTGTTTTTTTATTGAAATGACTTGTTTTTTTTAGTTATTTAAACGATAACACATATATTTCTGTACAGTCTGTACTAATTTTTTGGTCTAATTCTAAGCATATATAAGTTTAGATCATTTTGTACCTACTTTTAAATTAATTATCTTGCTGTAATCAAAATACATGATAAGTACTTGCATAAATGGTAATTAGTATAAGAAACTTTTAAATATTTAATGTCATGATAAATTATTAAGTTGAACATATTGTTATCATTGGTAAAATATCGGGTACCTAATTGCAATTTACAACCTATTTACCTATTTTAAAATATCTAGATGGCTGGACTACAATTTATAACTAAAATATAGTTAACCACACGGCTAACATGTGATTTTAATCATTAAAACCAACAATTATAACTATGCGTAACAGGTAACAAGGAAATAATGACTTAGAGCACTTCTTACAATGTCCAGTTAAAGTTAACAGACATTTAACCGGCTGAATTCTGTCGGTAATAAAATCTGTTATCAGTCGTTTAGCGTTAACCAACATTGTAAGAACAGCCCTTAAAGGATATAACGAAACAATGTATTATTAATTATTATATACTGTAGACTATAGTATTTAAATTTAAATACCATAATATAAAATTATGTTTTTACCATAACTTCTAAATTAAACTCATAAGCAATAGTAATTAAAAAAATAGAAACTTAAATTCCAGTATATTTAAATTGAACAAAATATTTGATAGCGAATTAAAAAATTATTGCTTAATTAAGAGTTAGGACAGTTTAATTTTATAGACACGCAAATAATAATATTGTATAGGTTCAATATTCAAATGTATAGAATTATTATTTTATAGTAATATATTAATTCAGAGTTGTTTAAATTTGTCTGACGACTGTATTAATATAAACGATACGGGTGATTTGGCAAAGTATTATAATTCGATTGTAATGGGTACAATAAAGTAATAAAGTATAAAATTGAACAGCAGGGTGCCCAGTAAAGAGTTGACTAAACTTTAGCCAAATATAATATTTTAAATTATATTAATTTATGTTTTTAAAATAAAAATTATGACAATAATGTTAAAACAATAATAAAATATGTGACAAGTGAATATAAATTACTGTGAGTTGCTTGACGGAAGAAGACACCCAGTTTTTATTTGGTTTTTATGTTAAACTGTTTGATACACAACAGAAAAAATTTCTTTTTAGCCATTTCTGGGGGATTGCTAATAATATTATGAGTATGGCTAATTTAGATCAAAAGATAAAAACTAATTTGACTGTATAATGAATATGTGATTTTTATTTAAATTTTCATTATTTTGGCCTATAAGGTAAGATTATATTCTACTTAAAATAGGTAATGAAATATTAAAAATGTGTCAAAGGAGTTTTTATCAAATAATATTTCAAATATTTAGTTTAATAATTGTGGTTCAATTATTTTAATGGGCACTGTATGCGCGAAGGTTATGATAACACGGAGAAATGGTTAGGTAGCGAATAATTGGAGTCGAAACTATAAATTATAATATATATTTTACTTTCATATAAGTGTGAATGCTTTCCGCGGCTATCTACATATTATAATATGTGTTAAAATATACCTGCATATATGTAGGTATATCTACCCAGTATTTACTTAGGATAAATTTGTTATCACAAAATGAATTTACTCATCTCAGTCTACAGTCATGTAGTTTGTTTTTATTTTATTATGTTTAAGCTGACTTAAGTTTATTTCCTAATTACTTTTAAAATTTACTATTTACTAACGACGACATTATATTTTAATTAAATACACGTTTTCAGTATACACGCGTATAATATAATATTCAATAAAAGGGTCACTGAAACCGGTCTCAACGGTTCAGAAACGATTTTCAAATTTGTCCGCCAGTCTTCTCGGAGGGAAAATTACGCTCGTTTTGACGGAACACACAATGCAAAGATATTATAGCTACAATTCGAAAACAATAAACCAATCGCACGACCGCCGCATTCCAGAGCGATGCGATTCTTATGGACGTATTATATATAGCGCCGCCGGTAAAGTCTTCTTAAAGCCGGGTGGTAAAATGGAATAACAAAATAAAAAAAAATAAAATAATTGCCGCGCACGAGGCGGGCAAATGAAGATATTAAAATTATATTAATGCGTTTGTTTGTGTGTATTGAAAATGGAAAAAAATGGAATAAATGCGAACGGAGAGGCACGACGCACAATGGGACTGACGTTAATTGAGATTGTGGCGATCACGGCGGGTGGCCTTTGACAAAACCACGAAATGCCGGACCGCATTGTACCGACCTTGCTCCACACTCGGGGGGGCGAATACATAATAATATACAAGCGCATACATAAAGCGATACGTAATATATATATATATATAAAAATAATAAGAAGCATATATTCACACCGTACTTTGTAATACTAATTTCAAATAATATATGGATTGCATTTATTACCGAAATCCCGTCGATTAGTGTTCTGTTACCTAATTTATGGTATACAATTTGAAAACAAAAACAATAACGATGATCGCATTTGACAATCGATTATAAGGAAAGCTCAGTTAAAATCGTCGACATTTCTAAATAAGTACCTACTTTAGTTTAGGAAAATATTCTGGATGATTTTCACGGTAATGATACACGGTAATTTTTATAGGTAACTATTGAAAAAAATAAAATTACTTGATATTTTTACAATAATTGTAAAAACTAAAAACCTATTGTCTCAGTCTTACAAACGCATGACATAGCAAATTGTCGTTCGCTAGTTTCAATAGTGTGCTGTTAGTTTTATATTAGAGTGAAGCTTTTAAGTAAGAACATTATCTGAACTTAAGAGTCAGAAATATTTTCGATATTTTAATTTTCAAGCACAAAATTACTATGTAAAATATCAAAAATTATAGATAATCATACCTCGCTTGAAAATTTAAAATCAAATAAAAGCCGACGCTCAAACACAAGCAGTTGTGGATTTAGCGTCCTCTTATTTCTTCAATAATATTTTAAATTGCTACTAGTCAATACTATAACTAGATTTTTGATCTTTTAATACGCTTGCTACTCAAAATTGACAGTCATAGAGTTTATGATTGTATATGAGTTGTAAATCTTTGCTGTAAAAATGTTCGATGATATTAAACGTAATAACTCGAAATTGACGGTTTAAAATAATTTTCCTCGGAGGCTCAGACGCAGAAAACTACTTATAATTTATAATTTTCCGGAACGGTGTAAGCACGCAATCACGAACAAAAATTCATTCGATTATTCCCTGCAGATCGACTCCCTAAGAGGGATATAATCATTATATAACACAACGGCAACATTACAATAATGTAATAATTATTTTTACAGCGCGTATTGTGATTACGAGACAAAACTATTTTTGATTTTTTTTTTTCGCTTAAACTGTGACCGAACGATAAAAGTATTAAAAAAGTATAATATTATTATACTTCCCCGAAGTCATGAGACATTGAGACCTGTACACATGCAGCCGAGGGCCGGTCGGGCCTCTACGAATCCACCGGAATTACACGAACCCGACGGTGTTCACAACGCTAACGTTTCCCATACGGAACGACAACTGTACAATAATAATAATAAGAATTATACTAATAAAATAATAACAATGCAATAATAGTAATACGCCATTTTACGAGCGACCACGGGTACGACCCGTCACCAAGTTTTTAAGTGGGGGTGTAAAAAAACGGTGAATAAGATTTTACCGCGTAAATATTATTGAGTAACGAAAAAAAAACAATAAACCATTATAATATAATGATCGCAAAAACCGAAATAAAATAATTTTAGTTTCTATCGAAAATATAATATAATATAATATAATATAGGTAAAAACTCCTATTGCTTTTCGCAACGCCTTTTTTACAAGCGTCAGTCGCAACAATAATAATATTATATGCATATTCCGAGAAATCGCGCACTATATTCGCACATGCACCTAAGGCCACGTTTCGAACACCTTTTATCGTACGCCTGTTTATTCGATAAACCTATAATACGACCACAGTTATATATTTTTATATTCTGTGATACGACTGTGTTCAGTGTATTCGCATCACAATCGGCTCCCGCGTGAGATGTGTTAAAAAACATAATGATAATAATATATGGTATAATAATAACGATAAGAAGTTTTCTAATCTGCGGACAACCTGCATTTTTGCAACAGCAGTGTGCGATGTACCTACACCAGATGTCATCGACCAATACAACTTTTATACACCGCGATGTCAATATTATTTCCAATACAATAGTAAAGTGTGCATAACGCGTATAATAACAATAATATCATAACTGTAAAATCGTATTATATATATATATACGTATAATATAATCGAATACGGTTTGGTAATATTTTCGACTGATCGCCGTCACCGTCCGTAACCCGTCCGCACCTGTTGCAGTGCCGTATTTTTTTTTAACACGCATTAATGCAACGCAAATCGTTTTTTTGAGCGTCGACTGTTATTGATTTTACGTATGTATACTGTATAGGTATCTATAATATTATTGTTATTATGTATATAATATGATTTATACCTAGTAAAATATTCAATAAAAAAAAAAAAATGCCAACACCAAACTCCATTTACTCAATAAATAATCGTAGAAGCCTAGAAAATCCGTACACGCTATTTCGGTAATATAGGCATGATCCTCTGCTCGGGACAGGAGAATTAATTGATAGGGTATAGCGCGAGCTTTCAAACGTATAGGTATACCTATTTATATATATATATTCGGCAATGTTGGACATAATATATTGTATAATAACGACCGTCCGTGAACCGCCGCGGGATTGAGACAAAGCCGCTGGTAATGGAAATGTGTACGCGGCAAATCGCGTAATAAATATATAAATATATATAGGTATACAATATAGTGACCAAGACTTATATCCGAAAAAGGGATAAGTCGAGCTCCAAATAAAAGAAACGAGATTGTTTAGGTGTTATAAACAGCAACATTATCCCGTGTATATAGATCAATATACTTAAATAAATTAAATATCGAATCGACATTAACTTGAGTTAATCTGCAGATTGACGAAGTTCGTTTTAATTCAGTCTGCGCCCAAAAGTATCAGTGTTTAGTGCAAAACAACCATCACGTCATATTCCCATGCGTAATACATACTTGACATAATAAATATATATATTATATATACATATCATTCAAGTATACCACTGTTATTGTTATACTCGTAAACGTAATACGAAATTAAGTATAATTAAGACGTATACAGCGAATTCGGCATAATAATAATATGATATATATTATATAATGTGCAAAAAGAATTGAACGCAGTTCGATTATAAACAGACGATGATGCGCATATCAAAGCTTTATAATGTTATACTTAACATGATTCGTTGAATATATATATAAATGTATATTATGTATCATGTATTATGTACGCCATACATCAAAGTATTATTATATAATACAATATTCATGAAGACGTACATAATAACGGCGGTTGCGGCGTCTTCATCATAATACGACGTAATAATATTATTATAAGATAAGAGCGGGAACCGTTTCTCGTTAAAAGCTTTGAGGAATTCATTAATGATTGGCAAATCGCAATGATTGAAAATAACGATTACGACATTGCAAAAACAAAAATGAAAATAACTGGCCAGACGTGCTCCAGATGCGCAGTTTTACATTGAAATATACCAAATGCCGTCGTAAATAACAACTTGCAGCCGGAGCATAAAATGCGCATTTTAATTTCTCGTTAATCTTTCGCCTTCGCTTATATTTCAGTAATTTGGCTGCAGATAATAAAAATATTTATTTTCAAATATTCCGTTTTTATCGTTTTCCACTTACCGACAGTATTCTTCACGGTATAAATTTATAATAATGCGAACCAATCTCAGCGGAATTCGGTGTTATGTACCATGTACCTACGCAATATAAACAATTAACATCAAAAAGGAATTTTAAATTTAAAAACAAAATCGCAATACGCAGAATGTATTAGGAGAACTAAATGCGACGTAGAAAAAGCTCGTTGAAAAAAATGGCGTTCAAATCAGTCTCGTCGACTGTCGGTATATCAGATCGACCGTGATTCCTTAGTTTTTACTTTTCATCATATTTTGGTACAGTACATTTGAAATTATTTTAAATGGATATATTCAAATGTTTTGCGACATGATAGTTTTAATTTTAAATTTTCATATTAGCTTTCTATAGATAATCGGTTTTTGTGCCTAATTACATAATTATATAATTATTTCTAAATTAGAATGTCTAAATAATATTATTATTGTTTCAAAGAAAATAGTAAACAATAAACATTATATTTATACCTACATTTAGCTATATTATAATGTAATTTTCGGTATGCTGATGATCATAATACACTGCATGACGAGTATTGAATATAAAAAAAAATCAAATCTTTCAAAAAAGTATCTATTTGTTTCTAGAGATAATAAACATCCCTTTAAAAAATATTCAAATAGCAATATTCAGTTTTCAGAACACTACCCCCAAGTATAATTGATTTCATACGGTTATTTGATTTCGTCGGAAAAGGCGCTCTTTTCGACAAAAACGAGTGTGTTTCATCTGCAGTTTACGTTACGATTGTTATTTACCGCGAATACCACAACTATGATAGGAGGTATACTGGCGCGACCCAATGACGTAACACACGACCGTCGCCGTCGTAATAATGATAATAATAAATAATAATAATATACATTCTGGAAGAATTATAGGTATAACCAACCATAGGTTAGACTTATAACATAGGTACAAACACTGCTGTCGGCCGATGCGGCGGCGGCAGGGCAGATTCGGGCGATTTATATTTCGGTCGTGTACCTATACCGTACATACTCGCGCGCGCGATTCTCTGTCATGCCGCCCGAGAATTCGTGATCGTGTTTTTTATGCGGTGTCGTACGAACGCACGCACACACACATTATTAAAATATTATTATATTATGCATGTAATATTATTATTATTATTATTATTATTATCATTCTTCGCGTCGTGACTGCATTGTCATCGGCGCGACAATTAAATTAGTCCGGTCCGTTAATTTTCGACACAGTCGCAGTCGTCGTCCCACTATCTCATTATTATTATTGTTATTATTACTCGGACGTTACGAAAAATAATAAGAATCGCACACGCGTCGCGCGTATGTATACAGCGTATACACGACGGTCAGGATTTTTTCTAGTCGTTCTCGTATTTTTTCGCGACCGTTCGATGTTATAATATACGCCGCCCTTTTCTCCCCTCGCGCCCGCTGGACGAATATTATCATACTATAACCATAACGTTTGTATATTACTCGTGATATACGCGCACTTTTTGCGTTTTGTTTTTTACGTCCCAAACGTCCAGAGTTCGTTGCTCTTCGTTCAAACCACCACAGCTACACCGCGCCGACGCCGGCGCTGGCAGCAAACAGCGTTATTATAAACACAAATAAGTTTCAATATGACACTTCGACCACGATCGACGATGCGTTAAGTATACACACAAACACATATATAATATAATAATATAAATATTAAATATATGCGTACTAACCTAGAGGCACAGGAACCGTACAAAAGGTATATACGTCGGAAGAGTGATGTGTTCTTTGCCCGCGCGACAATAATAATATTATAAGTTATAACATTATATTATGGCACACATTAAATAACTGTTGCGGTCGTTGTCGAAATTATTATTACAATAAGATCCCATATCTATATACACAATAACACCTATATAGATAGGTAGCTCTACTTAGGAGGTCTTCGCGGTGCATCGTGTCGTGTCTTTTAAACGCACGTTACCTATATACAAGTCGAATATAATATATCCCAACTAGAATACAACACGATGAAGTGTGAAGGTACCTATATATACACATCTTTAAGCGTAGGCACTACCTATATGTTCGGTTTACCCGTGGAATATCTCCCGTGCCCGCGGTGTCAGAAACGCGACAACGTAATGGCTATGAGATATTATACATATTATTATGATCGTGTTCACACGCGCTGGCGTGTATAACAACCCGTCTGTCGACGATATCGAACGATTGTTCTCGTCGATTGTTGCACGGTTTTTTTTATATGTATATTTATATATACAATATACAGTAGGTATACACTAACCACGTTTCGACGCGTATAACATGACAATATGTATGAGTAAACGCACGGACGTCGGTTACGAAATATCGTGCGGAAACCCGTCGAAATGTCCGAGACACCATGCGCGTTCATAGATATTTTGAGAAAAAATCTATCGATCTTTATAATATACGTCTATATACGTGTTAACGCAGATAATTTCACAAAATATGCGAATAATGAAATGAAAGCAAATTTTGTTCGGACAAAGTTATATCATTATAACCATTTTTTTAAATTATTAATATGATTTTTTTTATATTTTACTTTCCACCGTTGTAAATATGTTTGTAATTGGCCATACAGTGGCTTCTTTTTTTTCATTTTGTTTTTTTACTTTTACAACACAGGTCGTTGCGCTTGGAAATTAACCAGGTGTCAGGTGGTTTTTTTCGGTAGCCATAAAATTATTTTTGCAACTCTTAAAACGTGAAAACAAATATCAAAGTCAAAGTTATGGTACATCGACCTACTCATTTAGCCACCGCATAAAGTGTTCATGATTGAACTCTTAATCTAGTCATAAGGCAGGTACCTACGTGTAAATTACAAGATAGAAAACATAGACGAGATAAAAATAGATTATAGATAATTTAGATTTTACTACCTTCCTATACATGTATATACTATTATATGTTCAATATTTCACACACCATTAATATCTATCGTAATATAAGTATATAATTATTCTCGAATAACTTGTCACATAAATTGCACACAATTTATTGCGAGAAATAAGTAGGAAATTGCTGTCGGGCGTATTTTCTACGCAATATTGAAACCATTCAAGACGTAAATCAATCAAACTGTTTTTTTAATTATGAAATGTATATCCACTAATAGATTTTATTGGTAAATTTTTTTATTCCTCATATATTTGTGCGTGCGTGGGTGTATTAAATACTAACAAGTTCCAGCTCTCTTTGAGACGAATATGTGCAAGCGCGTGTGTTACATATTACATAAAGTCGCAACTTGATCGTTGAAATTGGATGCTAAATATAGGTACCTCTAAACCTATTGCACATCATTACACGTAACAAACGAGGATTTTGTTTGTAGAACTCTAATGTGTGACGACTGAAATAGGTGGGGAGCGATTATGACTTTTTTTATTCGTTTTGATGAAAAAAAAAAAAAATTTTTAGTGAACGAAATTCGTTCACAAATGCATGCATAACGGAAACCGGGGTATGGACGGCTTCCAGAATATTGTCATTGTACGTGGCCGAGTTCCAAATACTATACTACAACACCATCGTTATAAGTATAATATAAGGACCTGTACATTATAATATATTATACACGTACAGGAGAAAAAATAAATAGAACACGGACGTAAGATACTTAAACACTATTCTCCGGGAGGGCAGCTAATTATGATTTTGTCAAACTTCGACGAATCTGCTTTAAGACGACTAATCCTCGACACTCGACGGGACCTCAATACAATATTATATTGTTGGTGGTTAGGAAATACAATGAAATGTCGTGTATTGGAACAATAATAAATAACGTTGGGTAATCGTTTTACCATTGTATTTTACGCGACAGCTATTACAGTCAGCCAACTAACTAATACGTTTTTAATGTTACTTAAAGATGTTTAGCCTCGTGGTAAGCTCGTGATTAATTATAAAGGCTTTACATTTTTTTTTTTTTTTTTTGAAAATTCACGAGCGTGTTTGCATCAGGTTAAGTTCACATTACGTAAAAGCGTTTGAACATGATATACTGGACTAAGTTTTACAATTAAATATCGAAATTTACGTCGAAACCACTCTGTATAACACACTGTACAGTGTACACCTATAATATATTTATATTTGATAGTACATTAAAAAGGTACAATAACCCTCAGAATCCCACCCAACTATATATAAATATTACGGGCAAAGGACATATAGGTATATCGATCGTAAAGTGTCTGCGGCTAAAGGGATTCGCTGCAGATTCGTTTAATCATATTTTCATCTTGGTAAGATTGAAATAGAAAAAAACCTTCAAATCTGAGGCAAGACACGTCATACATGAGCGATGTACCTATACTATATTCGCCGAAGACATTACTACATCAAACTTTAGGTGATAGCAGCTGCAATAATTGTATGTTATAAGTGCAGTAGTAATGTCGTCTGCGTATAGAAATATAAGAATAATAATTTGATCATAAAGTACCTGCTACTTATAAGTATATATTTTGATCCGTATTCTATATTACATACATTTTACAAACACCATTAAATATTTAAAATATTTCTTTGCTCAAAAAAATCATACACCGAAATCAAATATCAAATCAAAATTATGGTATCTCCGGATATTCTAAACGTGTACCTATTATTTGCAAACGTATTGAAAATATATAGTAAGATGTCGATCATTCATAGTTACATATTTATTTAGCTACAACATATTTGACGTAGACACTGATACCAATTTATAGATGGATAGCAATATGACACCGCTAAGGAATATGCGTATTGAAACCACCGTGTAAGGAATAGGGATATCATATTGCGCGCCCGCGTGTGTGTGTGTGTGTGTGTGTGTGTGTGTGTGTGTGTGTGTGTAGAAAGTGTGCCACCGTCGCCCGCGATGTTACGAAACTCATCCGGGCGGGCACGGGCGGCGTGGCGTCGGTGCGGCTGGCCGGCCGAGAAGAGGTCCGTCCGAAAAATACGACCGGAAGATGTATAATAATATCGTATTATAGAGACCGTCGGTGAATTTATTAAAATATTTCCAGAACCTACTACAATACGGATGTGTACGGACGCGACGAGTTTTTGCGGAACAAAATGGATAGGCGATGCAAGTTGTCCACGGAGCGGGGTAATATAAATCGATTCGAACAATCTAAAGACGTGAATCATTCTTAATTATTTTTCTAAATATTTCTAATGATTTTGACTCCCCACCACCTCCCATACACTAAAAAAAAATACGCCAAAAAAAACAAACAGAGCGTACGCATAAGGAGTAGATATATAAATATATAATAAACATATATTATATTATTATTCGATGAATATACGACCCTGTATTAAGGGTGTTAGGTACGAAAGGGACTTTCATTTTGCAAATTTGACAATCGTCGGATGCTATTTTTGAGAAGTAGCTAGTTAAGTACACCAGCAATGAGCTTACCTATGTGTTTCGTACTCTACAGCGAGCGCGTCAATGAAAAAAAAAATGCCAATCAAAATGGAACTGGTACTTTAGTTAACTCGATACTTTAGTTTAAACACTCAAAGCCACGGCGTGCCAACAATTCCATAAGTATATTATATCCGAAATTATAGTAAATCATCAAATAATCATATCTCGGAAAAAAAACTCAAAAATAAATATGGAAAGTATGGAAAGATTTAAATTACCTCGGCGACTACATTTTATTTGGAGTTAATTTACTGAAAAATATGAAAACTGCATCTATACCACACAAGTGCCCGCGAGTGCCTCTGAGATGGGTGCGGTTTTTGTCCTTCCCCACATGGGTTTATGTTTGATTTAAGGGCAGCAGCTGTTGTAGCAATCGGTGTTACATAAATGTCAAGTCCGAACAGACAGTTTTTATGTACAAATAATTTGCGTTCTTCCTTATAGCTGGTTTTTTATCGAATCCGAACGCTGGATACTGTGACCCGTGTGGCCTCTTCGACGTGGGTCAGTAAAATCTCAAAATTCAAACGGAACAGACGTGCACGATGAGACGAGCGATCGACGTATTATATTGTACCGGCACCGTTGCCCTTGATCCACTTTCGCGGCGGCGGTCCGGTTTATGTCTGCGCGCGTAAAATGACCGCCATTTCGGTTGTTGATATAATTACGAGTAGACAGCTACAACCACCGTCGCTATTAAGATGGGTTAAGTCCATATAGGTGACAAGGTATTATTTATTATAGGTACGCATCTACCGCGCACAAATATAATATCCAGGAATTCAGCCAAAGTGATAACAGCTACAGGTCATTCGAATTGGCTCCAAATTTAATATACCCGTTGCCTTTCATAAGTGTATCTAAATGTTTGATAATAATTATTTATTTTAAGCGATTTTTAAAGATTTTTGCTTTAAGATAAAAAGCATTAGGTATTACCCAAAAATATTTTAATATTACCTACGTACCTAAGGCATGCATGTTTTATTTTCATTATTTTTAGGTAGTTCAGTATATTTTAATACTTATATTATTATATTTTATGAATATTTTCGTATTCAAATATTCAATACCTAATCTCCTTATGGTTGTTTACATACGCAATACCCTGCAATTTTTATTATTTTGCGGTGGAAACTGAAAATCATATTGTATTACTTTTTAAGATATTTTTATGGTAAATCAAATCACGCATAGAAGATTATTTCTACGATATTGTTATCAATAATTCCATCATCAAGTGTTCTATATATAAACGTATAATCATCACTGCAGACGCCTTGCAGTTATCTTTGATAGTTCGTTGGATTTTTGAACCTACCCTATTGCTCCGCGGAAATTTGTGTTCACAGTCGACAGTCGAAAGAACTCTAAACTACTAAGATCGATGGGTAGACACTAGGCGATATAAATGCGATACACTTTCATTTTCCCAGTGGAGCTAAAGGACGCGAAAAAATCGGCTGAAAGAAAAACGCAAAATCAAGTCGATTTATATATTTATCGTCGTACAGACAGAGATCAACGGATAAGTAGGACTGTATATTATTATAGTATAGATACACACAAATATATTATATTACAATAGGTATTGGCTATATTTAGTAAGTGATTTATCTGCAACGATACTCACGCTAAAACAAACACCGGTTGCGGAAAATAATATATTTTATTTTATTAAACCTAAATTTTTGTTATAGCATACGAAAGTACGAAACTTAATAAATAGTGTTAATAATTAACCGATAACCAGTGATTTACGTTCAACATGATTGGCACACTTGTACGAACAGTAACAATTTTTTAGCACCATCCTTCACCTTTCTACTTTTAATGTATTCGACTCACAGTATTTTAAATCAATATAATTTATAAACATTTAAAAAATAATTTCAATTCAAATTTTCAACATAATGAAATACGTAGGTAGTCACTTTTCATCAGATATAATATTATAATAGGCGTACTTCTGTCTTTTAATGATTTAGATATAACAATATTCAATTCTTTATTTATGCAGGTAATAATCTGCATAAATGCTATTGAGCATTAAAATAGGTAATTAAGAAGACTCATGCGAAAACTATTTTAATATATCAGTAGAAGACTCTGCTATATTGTCTTTAAATGTATTTACATTTGATTGCGTGTATTGCATGTTAACAATGATAAGTCTGTAAAATATATTTTTTATTTTTTAATGGATCTTACAGTTATGTTTATAAACCTACGGTTAAATCTTAAATTGTCATTTACGAATGTAGAACGGAGTTTGTTATTATAGGTTACCTAATAGTATACTTTCAGAAATAAGTATTAGGTAAGGCATTATTATGCCTCAGAAACTCAATAAACACCCTAGATAAGAGTATAATATGATTGAAATAGTCATTTGAAAACTTATTTCTCTTGTTTATACTAATCAAACTGTTAGATTGAGTAAAATAACAAAAATAAATAGTATTATAATACATCCAGTGGATTTTGAACTTGGTTTTTGGAAGCTTTTAAGGCTCATATAATATATATTTAACAATTTGTAATAACTGCAGGTAATAGTGGAGGAAACTTATCCACATCAACAAATTTTAAAGTTTGAATCTCATTCTTCAGATCAGAGTAAATCTCACGAACGAGGCTAAGAGTTAACTGATAAAAATAATTTTATAAAAAAAATCAATTAGTAAAAGAATATTGTTCGAAGGGCTTCACAGACGATTGAAAACGCAATTTTCGTATATCCGCTGTCGGATACAGCGCCGTGGATCAATAACCGATAACACAGTTCTGACGTCGACATTTGTACTTGTTTATCATGGTTATCTATATAATAGTTGATAACCGTGCTATACGCACAGTGGTTGCGGATATATTATATGTTTCGCGTATTATGGATGTTGGCCACGCAGCCTCCTACTCTTTTAACACGACGAGTTTTGACTTTCAAACGCACGGACGACGCGTCGGCAAAAAAGAACATATTATTATTTTGTAGGTTAGACAATAGCCGTGCGCGACGCTTATATATGAATACGTTGATGTAGGTTATATACGTTAACTATAAGCACAGCATTTGCAGTGTATGTATAATAACATATGTGTTGTATGTAGTAGTGCGGTGTGTACTTTATGAACTCTGATAGGAATAAAATTGTGTAATTATTATCATACGGAGGTGTTATTACTAAAAAAAAGTACGTGCACGTTACGCGGTGAGCGTGTGTGTGTGTGTTTTATATATAGTGACATAACTCGAAGGTGCTTCGCTGGTCGACTTTTTTGTTATATCCACTAAGTCCCGGCGAGTAAACGCGCAGTTTAATAACATTATACTATACATACCGTTGCGCAAAACAAAAACTTGTTTCTCGACGGTTGTAGAGCGAAGTCGAAGTTTATAAACTATAATATATAACTGCAGTACACCTAGTAAATCTTGTTTTTATTTTTATTTTTACATTTACTCTATGTTTATACATTTTTACTCGAGGACATCATTTTATTATTTGTAATTTTAACGAATAAACCTAATTTTTAATTCAGACCTAACGACTAAAATTCAAATTACCAAAATAAAGTAAGTTCACCCTTTTATTTTTTCTCGGTAGATATGACTGATATGAGGAATGTCAAATAAAAACCACAAATCGTAACCTATAATTATTGTTAAAAATATTAATTCTCCTAGTTGTGTCATAAAATATAAGTTTACTGGTCTATAATAACTGTTATAATATAATAATAATAATAAGTCACGTTAGAATGTATCTTACTATCTACCCAATAATTATATTTAAGAGAATTTTATTCATGTCGTTTCTATAAGACATAGTATAGCTGTTTTCAGTGTTATCACCCGCATCGCACAACCACATCCTCCGTTCTATTAAATTTCGGTACCACACTTGACACTGGTTACCGGTTAGTTACACGTGACCTTTATGAAGCCATATATATAATATATAGGTTTAGCGTGGCTACTAAGTGGATCGTAAGTATGTGTGTTCACGAGTGTGTGTGTACCACCAGACCTACAGGCACCTGACTTGGCCATTACCGGTCCAAATGGAAGCGCCTGTTGAATCGTAAATAAAAAAATTCTGTTTGAAAAAAAAATTACGCTATAAAAAGGAAGTCTAGCCTCAAGAAAACAAACCCGACATAATAGATGGTATAAAAATAACTTATTCTTTACAGTTTTTTTTGCTTCTACGTCGAAGCACGTAATCATTTAAAAAAAAAACATAAGACTTATTACCTATGATGTTTGTATAAGTACAAAACTACAAAGCTTTCCTGTTATCAGACATATCAGATAAATATATTATGCAGTAAAAGATAATGACAATGACAATAGTAGGTAGGTATATTATATTATAGTTTAAACAAGAACACGTTGAAAAAAAATGCACTCCGCCACCGCTATCACAAAGCCATAAATAAGACGTGAAATTGTGCGTGTGTTTTTACCTAATCATAAAAATCGCCATCAAACCATGAACAAATCATCGTGATCAGGATTTCACGCAGATTATTATTACCACTGTAACTCTTATTTTATATGCATTAAATAGCTCGTGGTAAAAGTAAGTAGGTAATTATTGTATAAATGTGCAATATGCACGGCAACTGTAAAGGTATACAACAACATTATAATAATGTAATTTAAAATACATGACATCGTAATCTTGAATATGAATAGGGCGAAGGTCACACGATGATAATACTATGCGTATTATTCAACTGTGATTTATGCGTGATTCGTACAACTGGCCTCTTTCGGAATCGTTTAATTTCCCTGCACTATTTTCAACACTCACAATTCATGTTTGTGCGTTGAAATCACTAAGTTCTTGGGGTAGAACGACGTGTGCGATATGTGACCGACTATATGGCCATTTGACCTCAATCAAGAATTACACTGAACAGTGGCTGATGAACGACCCAAATCCAAGAGGATACATCAATATTTCGGTCACTTCAAAATGCTGGAAAATAAATACGAAGGACACAATTGTCACAGATGACGACCTAAAATCTTTTAATCGTACGTGAGTATGCTTTTGGCCGTGACGTAAAATCATTTTTAAAAAAAACTAGTCTAATTTATTGCTTTCTCTTGACTAAAAAAAAAAAAAACAGCACACAGTGTGAACTATGCGATCAAAGTTTTTTCACCGTATTTAACCTGCTTATTTTTACAACCTAAAACGTGGAAAATTCTCCGTGCAACCTATTTTTTATTTTTTTTAATTACCTATCACCAAAAATTGTACACTGAGGAGTGTAATATGTAATTATTATTTATTGATACAATTACAAAGTTAAAACGCTTTAAATTTGTTTTTAATACAAAATATTTTTAATAAATATAGGTATTATATTATAAATGACTAATGTTTGATTCTAATCCAACCGTATAATTCATTAATAACATAAACACAGTGTTAAGCTAATAATACGTAATTTATCTGTTACTGTCGTAGTGAGTTTAAAGTATAGAACGTTATTTTATTTTTCAAAAGTGATATACCCCCCTATATTTATTACATTTGATTTGTCACCCATACAAATTTGACTACTCGACTCTGATAATATTGTATGATATTGTACTTATTATAATTGTAAGTGTTCAGAACTCATATACGATATGCATATTTAAATAACGTATGCTTATTAGTTATTGTTAATAATTATATAATGTTTAAAGATATTTTAATAACATGTTATAATCTATTACATAATATATTATTAATATTAATTTACATTATTTTTTTATAGTTATAAAAGAAACGTTAATATTTTCAAGCAAATAATTCATTCACTTTTATATCCATAAAACAATTAACCGCAAACTTATACCTATTTGTTTAGTTTCGTTTTCGTACTTCTACTTTTTTTCCTATACATTAAGTATACTGCAATATACGTATTTAAAAATACTATAAACTAACAACTAACGAGCTTTTGAGCTAAAAATTAAAAAATATGATAGGTTATAGTTATTTTTGGACTTGCCATATCATTATTACAATGTTTATTTATTTTAAACATATTAAAATATTTTAACAATACAAGGTAAGTATTTATAAAAATAAATCTATATTTTTGCTAATGAATCTATTATTTATACTGTTAAACGTCTACGTCATAATATTAATATAAAATTTAATATAAAAATAAAAATAGAACTATAAAAGTACACGAAATAAAATGTGACTATTGTACAACAAAATTTGTATTTAAATTATGCACCCAAAGCTATAATGGTATTTAATTAATATATTATTATTATATTACTACTATATTTTTGTAAATGTGAAAGTTTTATCCCCGATATAGTGATATATTATGCATATTTATAAACATAATGTTAATAGTATAATAATTTATGCGTTTCGCGGATGTGTGAATTAATTCACGATGCGCACTAATCTAGCTGATATAGAGTGGTAACCGTGTCGAAGAGAAATACAACATAAAGCCGTAAAGGTACATATTATTTTTCTTCTTTTTATATCCCTATATCCAACGCTTATAATATTCAAATCGATTTATCTGATTGAGTGAAACGAATACTATTTACTGTTGATTTCTTTAGAAACAATCGTCATTGTTTACAAAAATAAAAACTAATATGATTTTTTATCGACCTTGAAATACGGACTACTATACGCTGATAGGGAAGTTAAAATATAACTTCTACAGAAGACTGACAATTTATTGAAAAAAACTAAATACATAGGCATAAATTTAAAATTACACGGTTTAAAACGTATGTAAAAATTCTTAGGTATACTCGTATAGCTTTTTACCACATAAAAATTGCATAATGTAACAAATAAAAAACGGCCATTCGAATCGAATTTAATAAACATGCATACTGTGTGCTTTTTATCCCCCTCTCTCTTTTTTATATGGTATGTTTTAAGTAATGATTTACATATACATACTTACAACATAATATGTTAAGAGACAAAAATGATCATAACCTAGTAACATTGAAAATCACAATTGCATAACGCTATAAACAATACCGTTGTTAATATATTACAATTATATATAACTGTACATTTTAATAATCAATTATCGTGCGTCATTACCGTGATGATACACATTAAAATGACATATTTATACGGGATGCCTAACTCTACAAATTATTAATAATTAATATAAAATCATAGTTATTATTTTATAGTAATTTATAAATAATATAAAATATGAAATAAATGATGTGTTAAAATACAAAATAACATGAAACACTGTGGCATAAAATAAAACGAAAAAACTGCAGTTCAAAATTCAAATAACTAAGAAGCAGCACAAGATTTAATTCTCAAGATATATTATGGTCCATATCTACACGTATAGCAGATTACCTACATCAATAGATAAATATAATAAAGAAAATGTACAAAATTCACAATGTCATATGGCAGATCAATAAAGAAATACGAATCTAAAAAAAGTTCAAGAAACAGTACAATAGTACATAATACCTAACAATAATAATAAGATTATTTTAGAATAAATCACATACCTGGAAAAATAAAACCAATAAATTTTGCAACATAATATCTATCATCTTAAAACATTATCTTAGTAAATGGTTCAGACTTAAATACAACCAAAATCTAGAGGACACAGACGTACTATAACAAAAATGTAAATATACTTAAATTTATTAAAAACACAACACTTTACGGCCAGAATAAAAAAAATAATAATATTATGTATAAAGTATACATAATTAGTATCGTTAAATAATTGTTCTATAATATGTTTAAGTTGTATAAATATATGGAATATTAGACACTATAACAGAGATGCTCACTTTCAAAGGACATGTTAATATTTATTTTGTAGAAATATTTCTACAAGTTGGTACTTCGTGCTTAAATAATATTGTACTCGTATTATACATTATATTTGAACGGTTGAAAACATTTTTGACAAAAAAACAAAGTGACACATTTTCATGGTTTTAAAGTAACCCCAAAAGCAGACACGCGTGCTATAAATATTATATATACATAGATTTGAATTAGTCCGTATGAAAGTTTTCAAGTTATTATTCACAGTCGTATATCACTAAAATAATACGTACGACATACGTATTATAGTATGTGTACGGCGGCACATGGGTATACATCATATATTATAACCTATTCATTTCGTTATCGATGACAATGCAAAGGTAAACACTGCAGTTTTGAAATGAATAGTTATAACTATAGGTACATAAATATATATATATACCTATAATATTGCCAATAAATTTAATAAATGTATAAGTACTTTCTTTTTTTTTCGATTCATCACTAGCCGCGGCGACACTCGACAAGCGTGTTACACAATTTTGCACATTGCCCGCGCTCCGTAGTAGTACGTACACCGCGTAAATGTTATTACATAAAAACAGATGGTTTGCGATGATGGCAACGACGGTTGTCGGTTTTATTTTAAATTATACAAATATTGTCAGGTGTTGTTTTCAGTGTACTGCAGTCTACCAACCCACCTTCCGACAAATATAATATACACCATACAGAATGCCTCACCGAACTTGATATCCATTGACCATTATCTACCAAATTTACTAGGTACCCACCAGCAAACTATATATAATATGTAAACTCCCCTACCTAATACATTTAAATCTTCATCTATACTCAATGGAAATTAGTTATTTATCATTCTAAATATTTACATAAATTGGCTTTCCCAGATTTCGAGGAAACACAAAAACAAATGTTTTGATTTTATTATAATATTGTATGAGTATATTATAAGTAAGTATACCAAAAACTACATTGAGTTATTTTGAGTTATTGTAACTTATAATTTATAGTTGTAATTTTTTATATAATGTCTCAACAAAAATCATTAACTTTACTATACAAAGTTATTGATGGAGACAAACACTACGATGAGACACCCTATATAATATACTACAACAGATGAGCACCTATATACATATGAATATAAAAATGTACATTATATATTATATATGTATTATATGTTTGTGCAGACACCGACCTACAGCAGCGAATATCCAGTCTACGAGTATTGAGAAAACTGGAACTCGTGCGCAGCCCGTTTGTAGGCCTAGGTCATCCGGCCAATTGTGGTATCAAGTTCAAAGCAATATAATAATGCGTAGCCGACAGACAGCAGCGATAGCCGATGGCAGGATATGCAAATGTCCTCTCAGCAACTAAAAACAATGTTTCTCAAAACATTCGATTCTTATACCATATATACACAAGTACACTCCATAGACTACTCCCCGCGCTCTCGCCATACATTTTCCGAACTCTCGTTTAAAAATGCGTAAAATTGAACAACCCGGTTTTACAAGCAATTATTTTTATTCTTACGTCTGTGTGACCAGTAACGTATGATTTTACTATATACCATCGTTGTACATAACCGTGAATAGGTAAGTAAGGTATAGATAAGTAAGTATAGGTACTTGCTGCTATATTTTCCGCAAGCGAATAGCGTCCGTGTTTTTCTTTCTCGCTATAAATACAATCACTCAAGAAAAACATGATGTATTAGATCTGTATTTGTGTTTGTTTGTGTGTGTGTGTGTGTGTGTGTGTGTGTGTGTGTTTAGAATGTCAAAAGGAAGTCCATTACTTGATTCCATTATTTCATTACATATTAATGGTTTGTGTATACTATATAGAACATATTTAATCGGAAATTGCGTAAAAAAAATTACACGATATTACACGATGATATTTTGTATTATGCTTTTTTTTACACAATTCAATCATGCTCCAACGCAATACTAACATTTCTGTGTATACTTCACCGATAGGATTTAAACAGAAAGACCGGATATTGACGCAGGATCGTATCCGCTTGTACTTCTAACTTTGTGTATTTGCCACTATTTGGACACGTAATAAAATAAACAATAAGGAAATATAGCGCGCTGTTTGCACAAAATATAAAAACATCGATGCTCATGGCACATTGAGAAGTATAAATTCTGTATAAATAAATAAAACATGGATATTCTATATTCATGTAACTCGAAGACAGCTAAGAGAGAGAGAGAGAGAGAGAGAGAGAGCATATTTTAGATAAATAAATTTTTTTTTAAATCTAATTAGCTATGTTGAGTCGACATTAATTAATATTTAAAAGTAGCGTTCTAAGGATTTCGAGGGTCGTAGATCTATCACAATAACAATAAAATTTAGATAAGTTAAATCTCAAAAATAAATTATTTTTATTAAGTCTCATAAAACTTATTAAAAAAAAATTTAAAAAAAATGTATCATTTATAAAAGTAAGTACTTACCTAGATAGGTTATAATAATATTTCTTGATTTTTGAGACATCAAGAACTTTTTCGGAACCAATAATCAAAATTTCATGAATATTCAACAATGCGTTTACCTATTATGACAGTTATGCTAGGATTGTTACCTATAGTAAGTGCATGAACAATTTTAAAACACTCCAATATAAAAATCACTAGTTATTTGGGATTATAAAAAAAGAACATGAAGAGATCTATCCCTTACCTCTCTCCATCACGAGACCGTCCAAGAGTCATAAATGAGAATAGTTGTTTAACTCGTCATTCTTAATGTAGGTATAATATAGAAGGAATTATAAATATATATTATGTATAAATCTATAAGACAGGATTGTCCAACATTCTATATAATACTTAAAGAAAAATAAACATAAAAATGTATATTTTTTAACTAAGCTCACCTTATTTTTATACTTAAATTATGCATATATTCAAATTATGATTTTAGAATTTTTAAATTCACTTGTAGACCATATTTTCGAATCTTTGAAATTTTTTGTACCACTTAAGAATTATAATCTTGTGACACTACAATCCTCTCTTTTTCATTTTTAATAATTAAACAGATATTATTTTTGAGAATTTTAATGTGCCTAACTAAATCAAGATTGAAGGGAGTAGGTAGTTTTTGAGTTATAAAACTTTGTGTACTCAGGATAATAATTAATATGTAGATACGGGGGCTTAGACAATTTGAAAAAGCTAGTATAGGTAATTACTATTGATTTATTAATATACGTAAATAATTGAAAAAAATATCCAAGAAAAATAAATTCTACATCTAATAGGTATTACATACTATTATAGTTTTTAGTCATTAGTTAGGTATTATTATTTTTATAAAACTATTTTTAAGTTTATTATCCTTAATATAAACATTTTAACAACTCAGAAACTACTCATTGGAATTTTTATTTAGAAACATAACTATTTTTAAGAAAACCATCCACTAAAATAATTTTTGAATAAGAAAGGGTGGGTTTTCATTTGAAAAATAAAAGTTTGAATCGCCAAAGTACATTCCTTAAATAATAGTTACAACAAATATCAGAAATGTAAAAATATGGTCTTTAGATACATTTAAAAATTCTATAAATCAGATTTTAAATAAACGTACTATAAGGGCCAGTTGTACAGTCTGTGATTAAAGTTAATCACAGTTTAACCGGCCGAATTTGGCCGGTTAAATATCTGTTATCAGCTGATTAAGCGTAATCGGAGTTTAATCACGGACTGTACAACTGGCCCTAAAAGGGGAAAATGGAGGTGAGCATGCTTAAAAAGTCACCTTGTATATTAATTTATTTATGCATACCTATATATTACAAACGTTCAAATTAATTTAGTTGAATTGTAAATAAAAACTCTATGCAGTGAATCTTTAACAAAAATATATATATACTTCAATATGCGTACCAGTTTTAATTTTTTCTAAATTCCATTAAAAAAATTATATCTTCAAAAACGCATATCTATACCCTTCATAACTATACATGTCTGTAATTCAAACCAATTTTAATACTTTGTAAACTTTAAAATAATATATCAGGTATCTATAGGTATCCACTAAAATTTAACAACTTATTGTTAACTGAGCTCTTTATTGTCTCAAAAATACAAATATTAAAAAACAAAGCATTCGAAAGTTATTTAACATAAGTGTTTAAGAAGCCTTGAATATCAAAACAAAAACCCTATATTTGTTAAAAGTGTGTGCGAGTTACGTACGTTAATAAAAACAAACAATATATATATAATATATACCTACATTCAAATAAAGTCAATTTTGTTATTTGTAGATTATTACTAGAAGAATACTAAATAAACAGGACCGAAATAAAGTGTGAAATTTGAAACGTATTAAAATCACATCTACACAGATAATTGATCATAAATCATTGGAAAGCGATTTTTAGAGCTTAACATGTATCATATAAAATATGTTATCAATAATATTCTTGGGCACATCGAACCCGATTTCATTTTTCATTATTCCGAAACAATAAGAGATAAACATATATTTTATGTTTTGTTTAATGCATTAATACATTTGATATTATACTTATGAGCAATAAGGTCCTATACGTAAATGCAGTTGATTAAATTCTAAAACTACTTCTTAATAATAATTTAATATCAATCTATGTGGACGTAGAACTGCTTGCGTCATACAGCGAAATTCGAGGCGAAATTAAACCAATGTGTCCTCATAATTCAACTTTTGTCTGTGGATAATATAATACTATTATCACTTTTATAATATTGTTATTATCATTAATAATATCATAGTGTAGAAACTAGAGAGAATGAACCGTATGAATTACTGGACATTCTCTAAAACACGTCCGACAAGAAGGCGACAGATTATTGTTTTTTTTACGTGTCTCGCTGCAGTAATTTCACAGTGTACCTATAACAGCTAGCCAACGAAAGAGAAAGTGATGATGATTTAGCTGGTAAGCTGTGTAAACGCACTTTTTAGTGTAATTTCAGTATGTATAATACACATATACATAATTATATTGGTCACAACGCATCATTATTTTGAATGTTCTTCGGATGTCTTCGAATTCTATAGTTTTTTATCGTGTTTATCGTTCCGGGTAGGTCATAAAGAATTCACCGGTCCAGACAATCAAAGGACACGTGGGTCAGTAAATAAAAAATAATAATAATAATAGCGACGTGTGTCCGAACCCGGATCAGTATTTATATGTATATTATGTATATTATGTACGTAGGCCGGTAACAACATCAACACACGTGAAAATAATAATCTGATAACTCGGAAAAAAAATAAACTATACATGTACTATGTACGTAAAAATAACACCGTGACCCTACGGAACGTTGAGTTTCAAAGTCAGGGTTTCAATTATATTGGAGTTCCGACGAAATCCATTTCATGCTGGCACGATAGTTTAAATTGTTATCTTGAAGATGCGCTGATTGTCCGACGAAATTAATTTTACACATTATCCTTGATTATGTTTCTCGTAATAGGTTATCTTTAAGATCCAAGTTATATATATATATATATATATCAATAGGAATTTAAAGTAGTTCCAGACTTCTGTAGTTTCAATTTAAAATCTATTTTGTACAAGTTCGAAAACAACCAATAGATGATTTTTTTTTTAATAAAGTCGTTAAAGAAGGTCGAAGTATTCATATTAATGCCCAGGTATATGAAATGAAGGATTTGTTTAAATGGTTTTTCACGGATTAATGTAGGTATAGAAATAAAATAAAAGTTTAATTTCTTATTTTTATAATTCATGGGAATTAAAAATATAAAATATGTCCCTGAACTTGACCATTTAGAGAATTCTTTGCATTTTTTTTTTTTATTATGTATTCAAATAAGAAATTAACAGAGCCTAACATTTTTTTCTTATCTGAATCCACGAGAAAAACTTAAAATAATTATATGAGTAAAAATATACAACATTTTAAATTGTACCTATTCAATATCTAAACTAAGATAATATTAAATATATTATACATTTTACATTAACAATGATAATATATTATCACACTATAAAAAAATAAAACATGTTATTATAAAATCATACAACTTCCTTTTCGGCATATAATTCACAAGTTGACATAAGTATGCATTTCAGAATGAATAGAAATATTAAATTTAAAAGACTTGTGAACTCAATTTTTCTGTACGTTTAGTAAGTTTTCACTTTCGAGATGTAACTGAACAAGTCACTGTATTGGGGTGTTCAATTTGAATTCAATAGTAAATTCAAAGATAAATTGTATTATGTATAATGTATTATATTTTGTATTAATAATTAAATAATTTTATACAAAAAACTATTCTGATTTCTGAGAAAAAGAGACGGATGGATCAACATTTATTTCTGAGGATAATTTATGTCATTCGTATTAGTGTATGACAGTTGTATTTTTCTTAATTTGATAAGTTTATCTGATATTTGCGACAACATTGCATTATTACTACTAAAACTTTAAAGCCATTACCAACTTGCCGTAATATGGTGTGAACAAATGCATAATATAAATAAAATTCTAAATTGTTGTAAATGTCATTTTGTATATAAAATATTAGTATATATAAGTTATGTCGGAAAGTTTCAAGTCTGTATGGTAAATACAACAAAATAACTAAAATGTATTAAGGAAAAACATTATTTTTCGTTTATAGGTATACAGTTTCATTAAAATTTTAACATCACTCTTTTTAAGAAAAAAAATTGTGCATTTTAGATTCGAGTAGAGCGATGAAGGTATTGATTTTACAATGATGTATCGTTTTTTTTTTGTATATGTGTACAAGTCTTATAGTACAAAAATGCTTTGAATGTCAACTTCAATATTTTTCTGGTATGGATTCTAAGTGAATTTGATTGGGTAATAATTATTATAAATTCCAAATACTTTTTAAAATAATCGGGAAAAACAAAAAAACAATTACGAAAAAGTGGAAATTAAACATAAAATTAGTGATAGAAAAAAATCGAATTTCTTATTTTGTCGTACTTTAAAAACGAATGAATGTAATATAAGCTTGACATTTTCATAAATGTTTATAAATAGCATTTTCTACACAAAATATTTTGACTGTTTTTGAATATTTTATATCATCGATTTTTTTTTTTAGTTTTATTCTAAATATCGGTCAAAAATAAGATCGTTAGGTCAAAAATCTTGAAAATTTAATAAAAGGTTCCTCATAGGTAATTCATACAGAAACTAAAAACAAAAAAGTTATATAAACTATTTATTTTTTTAAAGACATTTTAAGTTATAATAACTCGTCAATGAAAAAGATAGTTTTTTTTTATGTTAAATCAAATCACGTGTAAAATATATGCGTTACAATTTTTAACTGGCATCAAAAAATCTTACTTATGATGATTGCGTATTAATATGTATTTTGATGTTTATAGAACTTTCTTAGATCTTAGAGTTATCAAATTTTACTACCACCTATTTTTATTTTATGTATACTAATGCCATTAAAATGTATTCAAAGCTTATTGAATAATATATATATGTGTTATAGTATGAGCTAACTTTATGATATTGATGATAATTTGATGAATGAAGGTATAATAAATGGTAATTTTTATTATGCACATGTTTCGTATTTATAGGACATATATTCCAATAGTCTTTTTAAAATATAAATATAACTGTTTTTTGTATGATAGTAAAAACCTCGGTAAAAACGTATACCTATAGGCTAGTAAATCTCTTAAGATCTATATAATTGTACCCACTAAAAAGATTTTTATCTTTGTCTTAAAAAATACTTTTCCCATTAGATTATATGAGTTAATTTCAATATTTATAAAATATTATTGTATAGTAAGAAACTTAAAATGTGTTTTCTAGTTTAGAAAAAAAACATATACATTTTATAATTTTTTGGTTGGATAATAATGTAGTGAATAATTATAACCGCGATTATAGCGAAGTGATGTATTACACTAAGTATTTAGTACATTAAATATTTTATTATGTAACTACAATAGCAATGACATTAAGCTATAAATTATATTATTTTGAATTTAATGTTTTTTTTAACTAAGTTGAATTTTATAACATTTTTTTCTAACCGTTAAAATTATCTGTTTAATAGGTACCTTTTACTATCTATTATTATCTATACATAGTTAATTCCATATTAAATCTTATTCAGAACTATTTTCTAAACGAATTACTTGAAATATTTATATTTTATAACGTTTTTTGAATATGGGCATCTGCCAAACATATTTATCTTGTCACATCCATCAAGGCATAACTTTATACTTAAATGGAGAATTCAAACTTTGAAACACCGTCTAGGTTATTGCGGTCGAGGTGTACCTACACTGCAACCTACCGACTACAACATTAAAACCCAAATTGAGCTATTCTTCAACCAATATAACATATATTATAGGTTATAACTTATAATAATGTATTATGTACTTTACTATATACCTACATTAAGCTGCAAGCTCGACTGAAGTGTAGGACAAACGGATAACCGTCATTACAAGAGTGTATATTATTACTTACGGACTAGGAGTCTTTAAAATTAATTTTTCATTTAAAACATAAACACATACGCCAACCAGCAACAGTTAACATCATTGGGTTAACGTTCCTTCACTCATGGCGACAGCAGTCTCGTTTTACTCGTATAGTCGTTAAGTAGCTATATTATAGTCGTTCATTCGTAATAGTTAAAAAAAAAAACCAGCCGCTACCGTTACCACTACACCACCTTCCGAATATTACCGTCGACTATATTATTATTATAACATATTACGATAAACATAATATTATTATATTTGCGTTGATCATTTTGGGCCTATAAGAAATAGGTATACACGTGTATGGGTACATCGATCGCTCGGCAAGTGAAACGAATAAGAGGGGAGACCATGCATAAACTCGTGTATATACATATATAATACATTATACACATAATATAATATTGGCGCCATGTCTACAGAAAAGATAAAAACAACTTAAGTTGCGCAATTGCCTACGGGCAGTTTAATAACGCTTTTGCTCTTCGGCAATAAAACGTATATAATATGGTAATTGCCCTAGGATTGTATACGAACGAAAAAACAGCGCTAGTAAATCAAGGGTGAAAACTCAAGAGAAAAAGGGTTATATTGGAGGGAAAAATTATTATTTTTTTGACCGCCTGTATCCGTAAACATCAGATAATCAATTTTAGTCGTGTTATCGTCGGTCATGTGCGACCGGTCAGACGCCGTGTGATATTATATAGTGATAATCCTGTTTGGCGCCAAATTCCAGTGAGTATATTTCAACTGCAGCGGTTCTAATGCAATTCAGTCACAAGCCATGATTACAACACTAACAGCGAACGAACAATTAATAATTAAAACCCGATATAATTAAGATTCTCGACAAGATCATAATTAATATTATCGAATCAAGTATATAGGTACGTGCAATTTTCGACAAGATTCTAAAAAATCGCCTTGTATGCAGAATTTCTTTATAACATAGTTATGATGGTAGGTATCTACTAATATCTACTTGATTATATTATATTATAGTATATCAGTATTCAGTATATGTACCTACAACTAACATAATAGGTCTATGATTTTATAAATTTCCTACTCGTATTCCGTGTACTTATAAAATATATAAAATTATAAAATCATTTTAACATTTTTAACACAAACCCATTGTTAAATAACTAAAATAAATAGTAACTTAATTAATATATGGGTATAATATTTTACGAATCACCGTTTAAAAATCTAGGAAAGTACAATCATCAAAAAAAGGGTTAATAATTTATAAAATACACAGACATTCTTATCTATTATAGGTATCCAATTTGTACTTAAAATTTAAAATATTTTTATTTATTAAACAGTTTAGTCCTTGGATTTAAACAAAAAATTGGACAATGTCCATGTACTTAAATAATATAACAAAATATAGGTATATTTTCGTTTAAACTATAATAATTTTAATTTGTTTGAAATATTCATCATAGGTTTGTTTTTTTAGTAAGAATTGTATGATATACATGTAAAATAATCGAAATAAACAGCAGTTCGGGTGCAATCCCAAATTTAAATGAAGGTCTCCACGGTCAGTTCATTTCATAGACAGGTGGAACCTTGACTTCAGATACACCAGCATTTATATTTTTAGTTTAGAAATACATAACACATAGGGACAATTTTTCTTTTTTATTAATATTTTACGATGATATACCTATCTATAAGTATATTTTCTTCGTATAAATAAATAATAATTAATTAATTAAAACAACATAAGCTTGAATAAGTTTATAGTAACCCGAAAATACTGAGTAAATAGGTGGGCACCCCTATAAATATATTATTTATACCTACTTTATAACATAGATGCAATTTAACATCAAGTATCAAGATAAAAACGATTTCAGCACACAATTTTTTTTTAACAAGTTATGCTACTATAGTCTATAATATTATTACCTACCTATTATAGTCTATTATATCGGAATATTTTATCATTTTTGAACATTTAATAAGATTCATTTCTAATTTACCTATTATGTTTATGTTAGTCATTTTTTTACTTGTTGTATTAACAAATACAAATAATACATTATATAAGAGTAATAATTGAAATAAATCGTCCATTCTAGGCAGTCATATGTATAGGAAATAAGCATATTATATTATAATGTACAATTTATTGAAATAGTTATATATTATAAATTCCTAATTTGGTTAGATTAAGTCCATTTGGTAGACGAAAAATAACTATATTGTCTGTTATAATATTGTCATTACGCTATACCTAGGTACATTATAATTCTTAATATTATACTTGAATATTTGGACGATAATAATTATAAAGGTCTCTGAAGGTTAAAAAAATCGCCCTACAAACCATGTCGCACGATCGATTTGACGTTATTAATAATTCATTAAAAACCAAACGTAAAATCGGAACAATGACTAGTTGTTTTTCGCGTAGTATATATTGTCGTCGTAGACAATATTATTTTAAACGTGTCCTGCGATGCGTGCAGCGGTGTCTCGACGTAGTGTTATATTATTATTATGGTCGTTTACATGTGTTGAAATAAAAAGAGAAGTGTATAGCTGGTAGGTTGGTCTATAATATACAACGACTGAATGACGTACACTTGCACCGGTGCAGTTTTTCATAAAAATCGCGTTTCCCAATTAAATCGGCCTTACAAAATAATTATTGCGTCTCTGGCAGAACGTTTTTCGAAACATAGGTAATAGGTAGTGCAATCGAACATAAAACCAGTTTCGAAAAATCGCGTCGCTGGCAAAAGCTTTTAACTTCCCCTGTCACGCGACCTTAACACTTTGATGTTCTGTTTCCTATAATATAATAGAAAAACCGGCGGAATGATATATCCGGTTTGTCGACGATGAATCGACAATAAAACCCGCCAAAACGCAACACACGCGGTTATATTCAGTGACAAAATATCAAATGGACAAAAATCGTACAAAGTCGACTGGAAGATAAAAAATTACTTCTCGAGGACATTGGATATTAATAATCGTACTAAAAATATTTTCAGAAAACAATTTTCTCCCCTCGAATTTACCTCCTACTTACCGACGAAAAAGGTCACCGGCCCCCGAGTTGAAATTTAGTTTAATTCTCATTGTCGGCGACTTAATATATTCCGAGTACCTACCTATTTATTATAATAATAACCCCGATAATAACAATGATAGGTACCTAACTACCCAACTACGATAATAATATTATTATGTAATAACATGATATCATAACGTATCTGCCTATTTATTATACCATTGATTATAAATACTATTTAAAATCAATGATTATACTAATCATAATATTATTTTATTTAATAATATATTAATACACTCTACAATGGCGGTAGCTTTATTAAGTATAATGAAAAACTCACGTTTCTTCGACGGGGTGTATGGCTTGTCCTGAGCACCGAGTGCAATTGTCGTATTATCCAAAACGTCGACAGGTAAGTGCACCGAACGAGTAATGGAAACAACGACAACGCGGATGAACGTATAGATAAATAACGATCGCCGCGGACGCAGTCGATAATATTATTTCGCACCGTCGACTGACCGCCGATTCGTCAGAGGGGTGGATAACCGATAAGAACCGGTTGAACTTTTTCGGCAATCGATAAATTAAAAATACTATCGTTCTATATTATTATCCGTGGTGTCTGTGATCGCGACTGACGTTTGGAAAACCGTCGTACTACGGGCACGTTTGAAATTCGAATCGATAACCCGCGTGGGCACGAAACCAGAAAGACTAAATGAACGGAGCACTGCGCGCGAAAAATTCTCTCGGTCGACAAGCCCTGTGAGAGGGACAAAATATTCTAATTACGATTTATTATAATATTATATCACACAGTAAACGATATTATATGGGCAGTGCGTGCGTGCGCGCGCGTGTTCGAACCAGCCGGTCGCGATACGTATCGGTGTGCGCACTGACTGTCGTCTGCGTGCGTGTGTGCGTCGGCCGGCGAGCGAACGTTTTGGCCGGAAGGTCAGCTGATTAGAAAGAAAGTACCTGCCGCCGCAGTGGTGGGAGTCACGCGACGTCGAACGAGTACCGCTGTGCGCGTATAAAATTATTATTTATTATATTATTATTATATATTTTATTGCTATGGTACGTCTACATTTAGTGAAATGTTATTATTATTGTTATATTGTTTGTTATTGTTATTATATGCTATATTGGGCATAAGAGCTTCCCCCCCGCCGGTGGATTCGTACGCGTTTGCATATTTTTTTCCGGTCCATCTGCAATTTTCCAAGCGAGCACGTTGTTCGTTTGACGGCCGCCGGGCCGCAACGTCAAGCGAATTTTATTCAAAACACAAATTCAAAATACGCGGTATTTTATTTTATCGAATTTATAGCGTGGGCCGCAGGAATCATACGTACCTACGTATTGTAGAATTATAGACTATAATAGTATTCATTAAAGTAAACGTGGTAAACGTGGCCTAAATAACAGGACCTACCCTATACGCGGGTATGTTTATACACAGTCTTTGTATGAAATCCGTGCTTATAGACTACTAGACGTATTACGATTTTACACAAATTTGTTTTTCGTGCCAACTGCGGTAAGTGCGGTAACTCACGGTTTGCATCTATCCACCGAATTCACACTCTACCCAATTATTTTTAGGGTTGTCGGCTTCACTTCATACAAAACCGGTAGCCGCTGCAGATCTAATATAAATTTTAAAATTTGGCTCATCCATCATAAATAAACGGATACTTGATAATTTCTTCGCTGCACGAAAAATCATTAAATCATAGATGTGCTTCTGTGAGTACTTGTAGTAGATAGGTATTCATGATTCAATGTTTTTCCGTGCATGCTAAGCACGCTAGCGAAAACCTAACGAAGCTCGATAGTCGCTATAGCTTATTTTTGTCGTTATGTGAACCGTAAATGGGCCATGGAATAAAGATATGGAATTTTTTCCGCAGAAAAAAGTTCAAATAAGTTACGTATTAAACTAATCAATTTTTTATGTAAACCCGTGTAAGTATTTGAAATTATAATGTCATTACAAATTAAACCTATAAGATGTGATCGAAGATCCAACAGCTAGTACGAGCACCAAGTTTCAACTTACCACGTGCCCTATGAACTAACCCAAGGCCTAAGCCATATTAGAATTTAGAACCGGGGAGGGAAAGTGCAACTCTCTACTACAAAATGGTGGAGGGGTGGTAGATTCTTCTGTATGTAGCTATGGGCAAGAACAAACCCATCAGACATTCAGACACATGGTCGAAGATAGCTCACTAATGAAATTAATGGGGGCATCGAGGTACCTAATCCACTCAACCAGCGCGGATGCTATCGAATAGATGGGAAACTTATATGTTCGCATGTGATCATAAGAGAAGATATGGAAATCATAAGTTATCAAAGTCTACAATCGATAACCAAATTTAATAATTATACAAATTAATTTTACCTTTTTACATATTCTACTTAGGTATATTATTTACATTTATTTATTTATTTATGTTTATGTTTATGTTTATATTTTATGTTATTATTTACTACCTATTGATTTACCTTTTTATATCAATGTTATTTTATATGTATGTACTTTCCAGAGCTATATGCTAAAAAAATTTCGGTGTCTATCTTTATGATAAAACTACTTCGAAACCTAATATCACTAAAAATATAAGCAACATTGTAATGTATGTTCACTGATGATTATTGAAAAATATAAATATTAGTCCTAGCCAGTAGGTTAGTATACTTACTAATTACTACAATCTATTACTAACCTAATTATATGTTTATACTTGATATGATGCAACCAATTGCAGGTTTGTTGATAGTGTGATAACTGAGTATTGATAAGTTTCGTACAATGAATATAAATATACACTAATATCATAGGTCTTTTACTTATAGACCGACCCATCCTATACCAAAATATTGATAGTCGCGAGCCAACATGGCGCAGTGATGCAGCCCATTTGGCCGTTTAGTATAAATATATAATTATGATTTATGAATATATTATTATATTACATTTATTCTGTACCGTATCAGAGTAACTCAGTAACCGAAAAGCGCCAACTATCTTGACTCGGTGGAAACGTGAAGAGAGATTGTCTATTAATAAAAGGTCTATGACTAATGTCATTGATTATGAATAATGATTATTATAATATTATTATTCATAATCAATGCTAATATACTAAAATGTATTATGTAGTAGTAGTGGTTCATTCATTTTATATTATTACTACCTATGGTGGAAAACTTTTATGCGTAACGTACTAATATGCACATTATGTCAAATCATAAAATATAAATTAATAATTAAATATTAAGAATAATAATAATATTAGTGACTGATATTATGTATCTTATTATAGTTACCTTAATACGCCGCCTATCTTCAGGAAAAATAGTAACGATGGCTCTCATATGTTTTGCCGGAATGTCGTTGCACTGCACACTACTATATAACACTTGCAGACGTCTTTGAAAAATGATTTAATCTAAAAATGTTTCAAAATTCAGAAGGCCTTACGAACGTGATGAAAACGGTCGGTTGCGACGGTTTCACCTTTCCTTGGAAGTAAGATTGAACATTGACTTGACGGGGAATATCGCGTACACAAGGAGTGCATTAGATAATAAAAACGTGGATACGACACTTATCAGCAGTGATCACTGATTAATGGTTCCAATTGAGGTAAAATAAGTGTAATATACCAATGTCGAGTATTAACTTTCAATATATACATAATCATATTACACAAACATTTAAACAAACGGCCTCAATGTATTATCACTTCACAACTACAAAAATATTGTATTGGACTCATCTGTGATGTCCCATCCATGCTTTTATTATCTATGAGCGAGCGGCTATCGCAAGAGGTTACCACGCGTGGCTGAATAAGGTGAGGCAAACCAACGGTTCACACGTGTAACCGCAAAAGTCATGGCGGAAATAATTGTCGTGGATAGCGATGCAAAAACGTTTGGTGACAAGATTCTCGGCTGGAAGGTCATCGCACTACCCCTATACGTATTCGTATATACCAATTTATTTTAGAAACATTCGAAAACTTAGGACAAAAAAACGATATTTTGTTCGACTGAAAACGTGACGGTCAATCTCTCAATAGCACTTGTCGTACATGGATGGCGGTCGCATAGTTCGAGTTGGTTTATACCGGTAATTTCAGGCGACCTTATATCACGAATTTAAAACTTCACTGGGTTTTGCGAACACGCGACGGTTGCGATGGTCGGCATGTCACACAAGTTTGGTCACGAATAAAAAGAGCTTTTAAACGGATCTGGTGCGATATCACTGCATCAGCATTTATCAATTTTTATGATTTAGCGATACGTATGATTATATTAATTATGAATCTCCGAAACTCGTAGTTTCCATATTAATTTTATTTAGAATACAATACTTCTATACCTATTTTGTTATGATACCTGTAATATGTAGGTAATATTATGCAGAGTTACCGTAGACACTGTGACTGACAGTAAATTTCATAGTCATTCGCGGTTAGTGGTAACACATTAGCGAATACTGCAGTAGTTACTAAAGGTACTTAATATATACAATACAGATCATCGACCGTCGTGAGCTGCCAAGATTATGACGTTTCGGGCTACGCATCAAGGTAAGACGCACATTAGTCACCAGCTATAGAATATTATTTACTGGAGGATATTACACCTTGGAGGGGATATTATAAACTATAATAGGTATGGGCTTTGTGCGTAAAAAAATCCATATATCCTGCATCAAATTGTTAATTGCACCACCGGCCGTATAGTTGAGTGACACGGACCAGTGGTAGGTATGGTGTAGCTGGCAAAGTAATTTCCCCACAGTGTGGCTGTAGCGCGACGATCACGATGAAAAAATATCCTTACAGATACTGTCTAGTCACGAAGTTGAGACAAACATACAGTCTGTAAATAACATTGAAATATATCAGTTTACACACCAACGACGACAATAATATGTTATCGTCCTACGAACTCTAGACCTACGACAAAATACACCGACCATATTGTTATATTGTTTTATATATATGCGCCCCTGTGAAATGCACTATAAAAGGTAAGTATAAGTATATTATACTATTATAATGACTAGAGATAATGACAAATATTTTAATAGAGATCGAATAAGCATTTTTATCATTAGTGAAATGGTGAATCATCATCAACTGATTGGTTCACAGTGCCCGTTGGTTTTTTTAAGCCATTATATTTTGTACTTCGAACGAAACCGAGCGCGTTTAAGTAAACATAATAGGCTTGAGGTTTTTTTTCTCGAAAAACCATGTCCCACACTCTCACCGTTTAATAATTTTGCTTTTATCATTGAAACGATATAAACACCTGTCAACAAAAGAACGTATTTCAAACGAACTACTAACGAATTAAATAGTGCCAATTGTTTCGTTACATTTAAATAAATACAAAAATAGAATAAAAACGATAATTAAAAAATGACAATATTATGTACTATTACTTTTCCCAGTATTAATAAATTGATAAAACTTCCTAAAAAGACTTTATCGACTGTCGTCTAAATACATACTAATTATGTGCTAATTTTGAATGAGATAAATAATTTAGACATTTAAATATTTCACTAAGTGGTGTAAAGAAGGCTTTACATTAATCCAGCTACCTGTGATTTTAAATGTTTTTATTTTTAAAAAACTCGTAACTATGGACAGTACGGCCGTACGGGTCCTGCAAATCCTGAAAATGCTCAAATTCATGCTTATGATTTGTATTCATATGTGTTAAATACTAAATAGAGAAGGTGGCATTGCAACAAAGTCATATAACCAGAATATCTATATGATTATAACTCATTCGGGATTTAAAGTTTAAAAGTAGGAAACTTTTTTTCGTTAAAGTAGACAATATGACGTAGGTATTACCTAAGTTAATAAAAAATCAATTATATTTAAAGAATTGTAAATACTCAGATCCAAATCAGCAAAATGCGTGTAACGTACTATTTATATTAAAGTTCAAAGTTCAAAGTATCAGATAAAAATTAAATTATGATGTCTGTTTCAATTTTACTATTATTTTTATTTGTAAGTAAAATATAATTCGCATCATCAACAACTCTGAATAATTTACAACGTCGATGCTTATCTATTATAGTTAGTAGTTACCCACTACTATTCAATTAACGTTAACAAATATAATCATATAACTAATATTAAATATTTAATAAAATACCTAAATTTGTTTATAAGTTATACACATTTTAGATTCCGAGCGGAGCAATACATGTATTGGTTTTACATTTTTTTTTTTGATCTTGTGTACACGATAAGTATAGTCGAAATAATGCTTCAATTTTCAACTTCAGTATCTTGTTCGATGGGAAAGTGAATCTAGTCAATGCATTTGGGAGGGTAAATATTCCCAGTAATTTTCAATAGTGTCCAAAAAAAATGTATTTTCTTATCTTGATCGAGATTGAAGTAAAACATATTAATATGTCATAGTACCTAAATAATAAATAATAAAATATATTAATATCACTACTAATGCAGTACATCAACTATTGAACTATCCATGCAAGTATCCTACATTCACAAGACATGATATACACCATTGTACATTTAAATAAATTAAATTTATTTTTAAATGGAGTTTTACACAAATCACCCTTTATGCAATATAAGTAGAACAATAGGTAGGTACAAACATATTTTCATCTTGGTGGCTTGACTTTAATATTCGGAATATATCATCTTTTCTAATTTGATAAACACTGCTATTACCAACATTAACCCTTACATCAAGTATCTAACTTTAATATTAATATTTTTAATTTTATTAGTTTCAAATTTCAGTTGGGGTTTTCTATATTATAGATAAAAAATTAATTTCATGGAAAACCATTCTGTTTTCGTGCATTTAGTAAGGCAAAATTGTACTTATTACTTTATTTATTTTATATAATAAATTATGTAGAGTTATCTAAGAAGTAAGAACATAATATGATAATAATTTAAACAATACGGAAGGCAATATTCAAATAATTCATCTAACTGTTAAAATCCATTCTGTATTACTTATAGAACACGCCGATAAGTTTAAATTTATTTTACCTTTTTTACCTTTTTGAACAGAGAACCGGTGGACGGAACTGCTTTCCCATTGCTTCGACGTAAGTCTAAATTTATTTATAATCACTAGTATAGTAGTATGTAATAGATGTTGTATACCTATTTACAATAAATATAACAATTTGTCATTTGTAAACACTTGTGATATTATTATATATATACAATATAATATATCAAGTTAAATATAATTATTACTTTGGGGGATCTAAATTAAAAATTCCTAGTACTTTCCTTATTATAAATTGGGAAAAGCAAAAAAAAAATTGAGGAAAACGGGAATTTTTACGCAAAAACAGTTCACAATAAATCGATTTTCTTATTTTGTTGTAATTCAAAAACTAATAAGTAATAACCGTAGATACTTGCAATTGTCACCTAATTGTTTGAATTATAGCATTTCCATGCTAGGCGTGCTTGTACCCACTCCTGTTTTCTGATTAGAACTAACGTGTCTAGCTCTATTATATTATTGCTAAAGGTATTATTTCTCCATAATTATCTCCGTCATACCAATTACTGCTCATTATAATTTACCACACATTTACACTCCACTTGGAGATAGTAAATATAAGATACCAATAATCTGTTACTATTAAAATGTTTATTCACGTGCTGAGTGTTACCACTGGGTAATTTCCAAAAATCATAATATTCACTGTTACTCGTTTTGTATTCTTTTATCTCATCTAATTAATGTGCACATTTTTGTATAGATTGTAGATTGTCTTTTACTCATTAATAAAAAAAAAAAAAAGCTCTATTATATCCTATGTACTCTGGAGATAGCATGGTATAACTTACTGGATTCTATAATTCTATTGTAGGTCTGTCGTAGGTTATGTTCATTCATCATCATGGTCCTTTTTCTATTCAGATCGTTAGTAAATTAACATTAGGTATAAATAATTGTTTATAATTGTATGACGCAATGTGTCTAACGCAGTATAAGCACAGGAACTAAAATCATCGCCTAATATCAAGTTTTTGTATTCTGAGGATTAACAACGTACCTACAACGAAATCACTTATACAAGGTAAGCAGGAACTTATCGGTGTATATTTTGATTTATTTATATAATTTTAGGCAATTAGATAAGTAATTCGATGGCTGAATGCTTGTTGCCCGTATATTATTCGATAGTATTGATAGTTTTTTTTCTATATTATTTAAATTTAACAATTTTTAATTTAGTTTTGTAAATTAAATGAATATTGAATAGATATGGATGAATCTAGATGAATCGATGTTCACAAATTTAGAAATAAATAAGTGATAAAACAATCTACTGTCAGTTGTCACCTATGTTGTCACTGTACAGTATACAAAAATAATCGTCCGTTGATAACGAACCAAAATAATGTAAACCGATTACTTTAAAATGAACTCGTGAAAATATACCTTTGTTATTTATAAATATATCATATTGACTATTGTACACAGAAGTATGAAATGAGAATTAATTATCTTCCATATGTCATGACTCATGACGACCGTGAAAATACTGTATAACTGTTAAACTGTACAATATATAGATATAATAACTTGAGAGTTTTTTTATAAAGATAAACCTAAGTATATTAACGAATTGTATTATATTAAATAACTTTTGTTATAGAACATTATAACCTTTACTTAATATATACCTTTCCCACATTGGCACAATAAAATTATTGATGACAACAATAATTATTTTACCTGTAGTACCTAACCTTAGAAATAATATAGTTTAACAACGGGTATGGATTGGGTTAGTTTTATAACCCAAGCATGAAGCAGTACCTATACTAATAGTACCCGAACTAATGCATTTTTAAGATTTAAGAAGACTATAATATAATAAACCAAACTATTTAAACATGCTGTCAAACTGTTTTCTGGCCAAATAAAAATTGCATTTAAAAAAAAATACGATAGCAGTATACTATAATAAGATTTGATATACATTTATTGTATATTATATATTATTTATCTATTGTTTTTTCTATCCAGAGATGGTTTGTACTTTGTAATTTATATGAACAAATTAGAGTTTATAATAAACTCAGAAGTTTTGACAAAATTGAATTAGTATTATTAATTTAAAATCTTTTTATTTTAATTATCTTAGGTTATTAATTTGGTTTTTAATTATTATTATTATTTTTGGCATGATATATTGAAAATAACTAATTTACATAATTACATAATATATTATACCTATAAGAATACTTTTATTATACTATGAATTATTATGCATACATGTTTAAAAATATATCATATTATAACTTATAAGTTATAAGTACTTAAACCCACACCAATACATAATATTTTACGTATTAAAAGAGTTAAAATTATGACGTTTAACCAAATGACTAATACCTAGGTCCCAGATACTTATACATCTTTATTTGAAACATATTGTATGCAATTAACATAATTTAGAAATTCTAAATTATTTTTTTTTTTTTTTTAGAATACTTACAATCTGTTCTTATTTACAAGTTTACAGCACAACATCTAAGTCAATAAGTAAAACTAATATGATAGTATTATATGAAAAAATAACATAATGACATGATGAGGGAGGCTATCAATCGATAGAACCTTTCAAAATAAAATCACTAATTAATCTGAGCTATTAGAGATATATCGACCACAACTCCATATGAAACGACATGGAGGGTTTTCGGGGTGGTGTGAGTGAGTGTTGTTCGTGGAAAAATTTAATTTCATATAAAAATTTAATTTCAAACGCATTAAAAAAAAATGTGATAGTAGATACATTTCAAAATTGTTTTAATTCCAGAATGAGAAAAAACTTATGAAGAACCTTGTAGGTATTTAAGTTTCGTGTATAAGGTATTTAAATTCAATATATTATTGTGAATTCTTAATAACAAGATGGTTTTCAAATGTTCGTTCATCTAACGTTTTATTATAATTTATAATAAATGTAGTAATTTATATTACAACGTAATTAATACACAAGATTTCTAATGTAGGAATTACCTACCTTGTTATTTTAAAAATTATCTAAAATATTTGTTGTAATAGGTTGTAAATTATTTGAAAGAGTTATGTAATTTTCTTTTATACGAGATTGCATACTTTTATTTGAATATGTAAATGAATAATCGTGACCGACAACAAATAGATATTTAAATATCAATATTGTCAATTTCTGTTTGAAAAAAAAAATAATGAATGAATAATTTAGGAAGCTATTTATTGATAAAACCATTTATAACCTTTAGGTAATCCTTGAACTTAATTCAACGAGTTATTTTTTTATTTTTGCAAGAATAGACTTAGTTTATTTGTATTTCTTCAGGATACAAACTATTTTATTTTCACAATAATAGTTATCAGTTACTATATCCAACCATAAATAGTAGACCTAAATGGCAATATTTATTGGTTTATCTTATATATATATTAAATACATACATTTTTCAAGTATAAACTGATCTTGGTGTCAGGAGCTTGGCGTTAGAACATCCAGACCAGTACCGCAAAAAACACAGGAATAACAGCAAGGGCAATGCCTCGACAAAAGGCCTCATTACTCATGGGCTACTCTGTGCACTTCAAGATTATAATACTAATAATGTATATTGTATACCATATGTCTAATAACATTATATCTTTTCCGATAGGTATCCCTTATTCTTTCAACATAGGTAGTATAAAATATTAAAATATATATTTTGATATTATTAGATTATTTAAAGCGGAGCGATGAATGCCGGTTAGTGTTGGTAGAGTCCTATTACAATATGTATGTGTATTTTTTTGTATCTCAATACACTATTTAGTGCTTATAGCTATAGCAAAACAATTGCTCTGATCTTCAACCCGGAAGAAGGTTTATGGTAGAAAATGGGATTTCATTTGTACAATGTGATAAAAAGAAATAACTATGTTCCAGTAATTTTCAAAATAATCAGATGAAAAACAAAAAAAAATAAGAAAAAATGTGAATATTTTTACGCCAGTTGTTGACAATATCGATTTTGTTTTTTTTTTTATTTAAAAATATTGTTAAAATTATTTACTTTTAGTTTTTTTCGACTTGTGATTGATTCCATTTTGTAAGTAACATAATATTAATAATATGTACTTTTATAAATTAACTTATTTATTATCGTAAACATTAAATATTTGTTTTTATCTTGATATTTGTTTTTTATCTTCCTTTGTCTGTCCTATAACAATATTATTAAATCAAAAATATTATATCTGCGTTTTTATGTTGTATATTACGTATAATAATTGTTCCTTCGGTTCCTAATGAGTAAATAATATATACAACAACTGAACAACAACAACATACATACATATACAGATATATAAATTGCAAAATTATGTCAAGCTAATGGGGGATTTGGCTGGTAAAGCTAAATAATATGTAATCAAGAATTTAAAGATACTGATATTGTTATTTATCTTGTTTTGTAAAAATTAGGAATATTATAATTTAATGTCCAATTTGGTTCATGTTATTAATATTAAGTTGTCCATGGTGTTTATTTAATAAAAATAAGTTAAAAAGTGGATCAGTAAAAACTACAAAGGTGGGCTTTTTATGAGTGTTAAATAATTTGTTTTTTTATAAAACTATGTTTATTATTAAACTAAATTGTTTATAATATGGTAGGGCATTATTTATTATAATAGTTAAATTATATAAACTGTTTTGTTAACTACTTTAATATATTTGGTTAAACTTTTTTACGTTTAAAATAAGAGTCATGTATTTAGCATTTGCTATTTTATTACGGTTGTTATTAATTTTTTTTTAATTATCTAGTCAAATATAATGATTATTAGTTTAATTTTATTGATTAATATAATATGTCTTAAAAACGGAGATGTTTGATAATTCACAAACTAATAAGTCCTTATCAGTTATAATATTATATTAGTCACAGGAGCATTATTAAAGATGACCACATTATGATATATTGTAAAATTCTAAAAGCTCAATATGAAAGTTATTTTTATCAATATTGTAAACAAACAAGTATATAATAATAAATAGTGTATAATTTAATAATAAACTGATTTAGTGAATATATAACAGCATTATTTATACACGTCTCATGTGCTATATAACAGATGTAAGGTCGGTACATTTATCCGGTAAATTCCAATAGTTGAATTTGAAAGTGTAGGCCATATTCTGCCATTTCGTTTTCTATCGAGACGCAGATTACCAAAGTTAATATTTAATGTTGTTTTATTTCATTTTGACACAGATTACATACTTATATGTAACTATTGGTGGTGCAAATTATAAGTACTAAATTTGGGTAAAATACCATATCCCCTTATTCTAACTAATATTTTATAATAATACCTATAAATATCATTACTATTTTACAGAATTATTAAAATAAATACATTTTTGTTAAACGTGTTAACCACTACCATAAATATAATATAATACATATATTCAAATTATTATAATTATTGTTATTTTAGATTCTAAGTGGAGCTTGAGTTTACATGATCAGAAATATTATGCTTCGATTTTCTACTTCAGTATCTAGTTCGATGGGAAAGTGAATCTAGTTAGTACATTTGGGATGTCAAATTTTTAAATTCCCAGTAGTTTTCAAAAGCGTCGGGAAATACCATACATTTTTTAGGCAAAACGGAAATTTTTACGCAAAATTAGTTTTCGACAAAATTGATTTTGGTTTTTGGTGCAACTCTAAAAAAATTACCGTAGATACATGAAAATTTCATTGAATGTTTATATTAGCATTTTCTAAGCACCATAATATTTTCAAAATATTTTAGCTTGTTTTTAGCTATTTAAGGACATTTTCAGTTTCCAATTTTTTTAGGTTTTTTTTTCTATAAATGTCAATACAATTTTATTGCAAAAAGCTCAAACATTTAATACGAGGCTCCTAAATTTTAAAAACCCATGGTCATAACCTTTTTTTATAAAGATTTAAAGTTCTAATTTTGACAAATTTTAAATTTTAAAATGTTTTAGTAACTATAGTTAAAAATGTATATAATGTTCAACTTTTATAGGATTGACAATTTAAAACAAGGATCCACGTAAATAGGTAAATTAATTATTTTATAGTTTAATCACAATAATATAATCAAATGTACTTAGTAATATATATAATGTTCTAACTGACCGTCTTAGGGCACACATCTACAACACATAACCACCTAACGGCCAAGAATAATCCCCCTATATACGAATTATGTGTAGTGGAATACTCAGTCAAGCACATATGAATTTAAGCCTAAAGTTCGAAGAGTCAAGAAACAAACACCACATACCACATCTACTAGGAGAAGCTCTACAACCAAACACCCATCAAATATTAACATCATAAAATTCTTAAAGATCGAGTTATACAATTTAATACAAGCATAAACTAAAATGCAGTGGCTATTGGTGTGGTGCGGTCCGTACACTCAACTGCGGAAATGCTCGAGTGTACCTACGTATCGGTCGATGTTGATAGCTTCCGATGACCACCTGGGATTTTTAGCGACAAGTCCTTGCCACACATATAAACGTGTTTCAACCAACCATTCCAACCGTTCCAACCCCCCCCCCCTACATGAAAAAAAAAAACTAAAATGCAAAATATATGTAAATAAAATGTAATTTAGAACTGATGGCCTGGTAGCCAATGTAACTAGGGATGTCACTATGATCAATAAACCAAATATAAAAAAATCTAAGGAGAAATTAAAAAAAAACAACAGATATGTATAATATTTTATTGTTTTGCTTATCGATATGTAATAACGTTTTTAAATATGCATATAATACATTAATGTATATATAATTATATAATAATGATAATAGTATTGTACTATTATAATATTAAAGTCATAGAAAAAATCAATTGTACCTAATATAAGTTCCCCGAGAAATATTTCCATCTGTTTTCATAAAAAATAAATGTCTTATTGGTCGTAACCAGTAGACTTGTTTTCCAACGCGTCGTTGCCGTAAAAAAAAAAAAAAATACTGCAAATAAACCTCAATGGGCACACCTTAAACGCCGAAGATTTAAAATTGTTTATTTGCTACTATATTGCTTGTGTTGTCGCGCGCGCAAGAAAATGACAAGCGTTTGGTTTTGTCAATGTAAAATGTTAAATGTGCCGTGACATGCTCGTTGACCTAAATACATATAAGGAGTCCGCGAACAGCATCGAAAAGTCTTGAGATGTTTCATTCAATATTTTAATAATTCGTATACGCATATTATAACTTATATTTATTTTTCTTCATGAAAAGCACTGCTTTCATTCGCATACATCGCACTTTAAGGTCACACTGCACGGCGGTGTTTTAATTAGCGCTAGTGCCACATAAGTATGATGATGTGCAGTGTGGCGATAAAGGAATTGCAGCTTAATACGATTCCAAGGACAATAATAATTATGCCGTATTGAAAAGTTAGTGCAAATATCTGAATCGCTCAATTGACTATCGTTGTTTTCTCGAAACATTGGGATCAGTAATGTGACGAAATCCACAGGGATCATGATCAATATTATGACGTTTCAAAATATAACGTCCAAGTGATGTAGGTACGCGAACATTATTATTAAGTATTAGTAGTTGATTGTATATCCTATATTGTATAAAATATATAATTCAAATCATAATATATACTCTATACTATAGTCTACAATATAATTTAATTTTAGGCCGTGTAAAAATAAACTAAAATGTATACTCGACATTTTTTATGTTTAGTATACGTCAATACTGAATACTATATATAGATACTTACTTGAGCGTTAATCAAACGTCTTACAGAGAAACTTAAACCATAGTTGTGACTTGTGGTCGTGTCGCGTGCAATTTTGACATCAAAGACCGCAGTGAATGAAAAGCGCACAATTATTTTGTCGATTAACAGTTTCCTAAAACAATGTACATAGAAACGCATTACATAGAAATCGAATCTAGGATCGAAAGGAAATGGGCTCTCGAGAATATAGAAATTGTGCTCTAATTTATAACAAAATGTGATGTTAACTTTTCCGAGGAAATAAAATTTCTGTCAATTGATTATTTACCGTTTTACATTCACAGCTGACTTACAATATAGTATTGCCTGCTTAATAGCTAAATATACACAGAACGTAAAGTGATGATAATATTATTACAATTGACTTATAAATTATTTTAGTAATAACTATTATAGTGATATTCGGACTTGAATATAATTAAATAAGTTAAATATATACTTTAATATGTACATTGCCTATATGGCTATATACAGTAGATGGCTTGACAAATAAAATTAAAATGTAAGTTCATGATATTACTATATAAATGATTTTACATGAACATAAAAATTATTAAATTGATTTCCTAATTCTCAAATGATGTATCATATGTATATTAGATACAAGTCAGTACGTAAGTATCTTAATTTTATTATCTATATTAACTATCAAGCCTATTAAATATGTTATTTTATCATTTTGGAGTTAATACTTACGCAAAATAAAATTATACACTAAGATTTTAATTATAAAGGTAAATATAAATTTTATTTTTATAATTTTGTGTATGCACTATGTAGGTATAATCAATTATAATATAATGAATATGGGTATTAAAGTTATTATATTATAAATTAAAATCAAGTCGCAGATTGCACACATTGATCACAAATATTTTTATGAGTTAGGATGGGTTAAATTTAAATTAATAAATATTGAAAAATAAATTGTTCAATAGATTATGTACTTTACGTCTTTACACAATACAATCATTTTTCACAAAATTATTAAAACGTAAAATAGCTATACGCCTATACTGATAATTGGGAAATAACTAATAATGAAGACCAAGGACTGCAGTGTTATTTTTTATTTCATTGATGTATTTTCATTTTTTTTTTTTTTTATCACTTAATTCCGTTTTAAAAGAATTATTAATCATCGTATATATTAACGGGAATATTTTTTTGAAAACAACTAAAATAGAATATTAACAACCCTGCAATAGCACATAAAATTACATTTTATGATCCGATAGATATTAGTAACCGTCCTTGAATAAAATACTATCTTTTTAACAACATTGATACAACAATAAAAAAATGTTATCGTTTAAATTGACGAAATCATAATTTTACCAGTTTTTTTTTTTGTCACATGATATACAATTATTTCCTATACCTACTCATATAGTCATATATTGTATGAAATCGAATGCTTTGATTAGCTTCATTTAACAATTTTCACGTTCATATTTTATCCTTTTATGTAACAAGTTGATATTGAACGAGAAACGTCAATTTGTAAATGTTGTGTCAGAAAAACATAAATAACTTATAAGGAATAATATTTTTTTTCATAATAATAGGTTCATTACACTAGCCGAACTTTTGTATACCTACTTACTATGATTATATAGTGTTTAATTTGAAATCCAGTCAAATAGACCGTTTGTAGATAGGTACTTCAATTTTCTAGTGTGTTAGTTCTTATCAAACATTTAAAATGTAAAGTGCATTGTAACGTTCTTTAATTAAATTAGATTATTGCCTACCTATTTATTAAAAACCCCATCACAATATATTATTCCAAAATGTATTACTTTTATTAATCACATCTGATATAATTCATCAGTTTTAAATGTAAATATATTATTATTTAAGGAGTACCCAAGGGCATCTACGGTGGGGGGAGGCAAGTAGGGGTAGTTGCCCCTTGGCTTTGTCTGGGTTGATTATCATAATCGATTATTGATGATTTTAATGTCTTAAAAATTCTAAATAGTGCACTTAATTATTTTTATTTTTAATATAAAATATGTAAACTCTAATATAAATTTGGTGTAAATTATAATATACATTTTAAACTTTTAAAGGATTGTAAAAAAGTTTTACAGACAGAACTGATTGTTTTAGACTTCTATAATCTGAAAAAAATTATTCCTTTTTTTATAGGTTTAAATCATATATTTATTATATGAATCATGCAAAACCATGTGCACATTTTATAGTAAAATTTAAAACTTTAATTTTAAAAACAAAAAGGCGGGTAAGTCGTGGATGTCGCTCTGCTGTACAGTAGGTTACAAGTGGGTTACTGTAATGGATGGAATTAAATTTGAATCCAATGATATTATATCATTGTATACGAAAAACGATTCTGAACGGAGATGATTTGTCAGTCTAGGATATATTATTTTTAAAGAAAAACTTATGGAGAACCTTGTACCAAATTTTAAAAACTTAGTTATAAAAGAAAAAATTTTTACGATTTTTCAACCACTAAATTACTTGCAAATTTTCGCAATTTTGACATATTTCGTATAAATTTGAACTTTAAATGCTTATAAATAAAAATTGTGACAATGTATTCCTTTTATTTTGCAACTGCTATTGTAAAAATATGTTAGGAGCCTTGTATTAAATTTCCAAATCTTAGAATTAAAAAGAAAAACTTTTATGAATTTCTGTCTAAGATAATTTGAACATTGCCGTAATTTTTACGTATTTAGTCAAAATTTGAACTTTAAATGCTTATAAAAAAAAAATCGTGACTATATATTTCTTTTATTTTTCAATTGCTATTGTAAAAATATATTATGAGCCTTGTATTAAATTTTGAAATCTTAGATATAAAAGGAAAATTTTTTATGAATTTCTAGCATAAAATAATTTACGAATTTTCGTGATTTTTACATAATATGTTGTCAAATTTGAACTTTAAATGCTTATAAATAAAAATTGTGAAATGTATTCCTTTTATTTTGCAACTGCTATTGTAAAATATGTTAGAAGCCTTGTATTAATTTCCAATCCT